>NC_060254.1:81657855-81963309 GCF_921293095.1 Ischnura elegans | reverse complement strand
AAATATTTATTGTATAGAAAATTAAAACACACCAAAATATTTGAAAGTAAAGAGGCTACAATTTATTACTCTTGCATTTTTTTCATATCTCCAGTTTTTTTGGAGTTATTTTGAAAAAAAGAGCATTTTTAACGAAATTGTAGAAAATGACTTTTCAATTTTTCCTCCATTTTTTTCAAAATTTAGAGCTATAAATTAAAACAACTTCTAGCATCAATTAACAATACTTAAATAAAGAGAAATACTGAAGGGCATTGATCAATTTTGTCTATTGTGGTAATAAGGAGTTGTTTTCACTGATTTTTTCGTACAAAAAAGTAGGGACTGATCTTATTTTTAATCATAACTCGCTCAAATTTCATGATAAAAAATATTTTTTTCTCATTATAAGAAAGTTTTTTAAAAACACTTTTAAACAGATCACATACTTTTCCTCGAAAATTACATTTTTCCCGCTATTTGGCATTGAATCTTTCAAATTTAGCATATGACAAACAATAGATAACCATCAACAAGTTGTAGCTCGGTCCGAATTGGTCATAAAGGAAATATAAAATAAGATTTTTATTTAATTTTTTACAAGCTACAGTTTTGTAATTCACAATTTTCTAATAAAATTAATACTTTTCAAGTTATTTGCCTATAATCGATTGAAATTGTTGATTTTTTCGTGAAAAAACTGTTACTTTCAATCGCAAATAACTCGAAAAATATTAATTTTACGCAAAAAATGGATAGAACATTTTATTCTTAAAATTTATTTTTCTATCGATTTCTGTAGTCAAAATATAATTAATATTTTCCACCCCCGAGATGGGGTGGAAACCACCCCCAGGGTAAAAGCGCCCGTCGGCATGATATAGATTTTAATTCTTGGTATATTCCCTACTTATTGTGAAAATTTCAAGAAAATCGATTCAGTTTGAAAAAATTGCGAGCCAAAATGCTTCATTTCCTGGACTATTAGGAGCTTGGGCAGAATTTAGTACCAATACTTTAAGTTCGGCGTTGTACCTTTTTTGCGCCGATAGTTGGTTCTCTGATTTCCATGGCAACGGAAATTTTAAGGTTCATGGTTCATTCCCGCTCAAGAGGAATCATCTCCCATGATAATTACTGAAAATCAGGTGGGGAATACAGTCGTAGCCTCATCTAAATTTACATTTTACCCCGCGAGATACCTCTAGGGTGTTTGACAGGGGTCATCAGCATGAAGGAGCACATGCACGCACATCATCGTGCCCACCACTATGGCAAAAAAACACTACACTAAATAACAAAAAAATAGCGCATATTAATTCAAGGCAAAACTTGTCAACGGTTGGTAATTCCTAGAATAAATATATGCAAGATTATAAAAATGGTAAAATAAAACATGCACTGAGACAGTCGAGCGAGTGAAATGAAGTAATTTTATCAACCGTGAGACCGTTGCTATCCGTAATAGCATGAGGGCAATAATGGCAATTTTTTCTCTCTGACCAGATGGTAAACTAATTGGAAGTCAAGGCCGTACGTTCGAAAAACTTGGATTCAATAGATGAATAACAAAAAAAACCACTTTTAAATAAGTAGCGAGGATAAAATTATTAGGAGGAGTAAATTTTACATGTCTATCGCTAAGACTACGGTAACATTGAGAGGGTGCGACTTTTGTTTTGTCGCAGGGATAAAATTTTGCTCCAACCCCGCATAATTTTAGCGGAAAAAGCGATGATACGGAAGATACACTGCAAACGAGACAGGCGTAACACCCAGCTCGTTCCGTGCACCATACACGAGCACATAAAGAATACATCAAAACATTAATCCACCAAAACGCATATCACTTCACGTCCCATTTTTCCCTCTAAAACGCCCTTCTCTACATCCTTTGCATGGCGATGATGAATACGTCATCCGTGATGAAAGTGGCTGCTGCGCTCACTTGGTTGGAAATCTTAAGCACCCATAGCGAAGCCATTGGAGTGAATCCTTTCCGGCACAGGGATCATTTGCTCGCTAACTGATCTCTGAACGACGAGGATCCTTTTTGAACATATGCACACCAGAGATTTTAACCCTTTATCCCGGCAATGTGTATTGCCCGTGGGACTGAGCCAGCCGAGTTGTTACTGCGAAAAAATGCTGAACGTGATGAAGCTGGGGGACTTCTTAGAATGGCTAACTTCTCGCCTGATGAATCACATTTCCAATGGAGCCGTTGTTTAAAATGTAAGAATACCCACTCCATTTAGTTCGCAGAAAATAGTAAAGCGAGAATAGTTTTGTTTCAAAGAAACGTATTCATGAGGCGCGCAAAGAATATTTAAGTTCAGTTTTCCTCTCAAGGTTACTCCAACTGAGGTGCAAAAAAGCTTTGCACACGCGTGGCAATAGAATGTACGATAGAGGTTTAACTCTGCCTTATAGGTACTATGGGCTACCTTGCCGTACTTGTGTGAAGGACTTGAGAGAACTTTCTCTTGTAAGGTAGCTCATAGAGTAGTGAAACCTGGGAATATTCGTTGCTACTCCAAGGCTAAAAATGAATGGGAAAGGAAAAGCGTGATACGAGTAAGAGATATGGAAAACACGTAAAGGAAGGAGAAGAAATATTTAGTGCTTTCCCGGCGAATAGACTTCGTGAAATGTTCTCGGAATCACCACCGGGTCAGAAGCTGCATAACTGCCAGGAACAGCATAACTACCCGGAGGCGATCCCGAGAACATTTCACGAAACATAAATGAAGGTCTTGCACGTTACATCGATACTGCGAAAAGCTCTGCATGCTATTAACGATAATTTTTAATCTGTCCTTCCCGCCTACCCAACACTTATTTATACGTTGTTGGAAACCCCAGAGCTTAATAATGTTCCCTATTTTAAAAAGGTTTCATTATGTGTAACGTTGGTTAGTGCCTTGGAGTAAAAGGTCTTTAAGAATTAATAGCAAACTTTTTGGCCAACGTTTGGGTCTATTTTTATACCTTCATTATGTAGGGTCTTTTTTGTTATGAATATGTTTTGTTTATGGATTTAAATACCTACACTTCAAGACAATAAACAACGTTGAAAATTGAGGTCAAAAGAAAGAAAAACTCGAATTACATATAACCTTATATTGCCCTTCATTATGAAAATATGTTATTTCCTGGATGAAAAGTTCTCGGGCTTTCCACCGGTTAATAAAATCCTTCTCCGCCGACGTTTCGATGTCCATCAGGGGCATCATCCTCAGGGCAACTGATTGTGAGTAGCCCTGAGGATGATGCCCCTGATGGACATCGAAACGTCGGCGGAGAAGGATTTTATTACCCGGTGGAAAGCCCGAGAACTTTTCATCCAACACCTACGCCGGGAGAACACCCGATTATATGTTATTTCCTCTTGCGAATTTATATTTTCATTGAATTTCTATTCTATTTAATCACATGAGAACCGTTTAATCTACAAAATTAAAAGCGATACCATGGATATTAAGAGAAACTCTTGCGTTAAGCAGAGTAATATTATTCAGAACTGGATGGTTAGTTAAACATTAAAATCAGAAAGTTCTTTGTGCTGTTTTGTCATTGTGTTTTAAAAGTAACTAGATAGATTCGAACATGCATAGAACGTACATCTTAATAAACTTATCATCATTTGATCTGTTCCATATTTTTTCATTCCATTGCAGTTTGATAACTTGGCGTACTTTTTCACAGCTGAAATTTCAGATTTAATAATTCCTCACACCATTTAGTAAGAAGAAACTGTTCAAGCCAAGAAATTAAAAGTGATCCACGGTTCTACCAAAAAAACAACTCCGTCCCCAGGGAATAGAATATTATGCGACACTTTCATTAGACAATTTTAACGTCACAGAATTATACGCAACACATAATACAGAAATTTGTTTGCTGCAATGGTACCGAAATGGGGATTTTATTTAAAAATTCCCGAATTATATATTTTTATATTAGAGGATTTAAAATGCCAAAGGAAAAATTCATTTTATCAACGATTAATTTTCCAGGTTCCTTAATCGCCTTACTCCCGTAATCGATAGAAATTTGAAAAATATTTACTTTTTAATTTTTTCATCAAAGCATTTTCCATATCTTTAGTCAAAAATTACTAGGTCACAAAATTCACCACTGTTTCGTTTTGTATTAGAATTTTAATTGTCACACCTGAGGTGCACCGCAAGAGACAGATTTTCAATGGGAAAAGGTAAAGTTATATTTTATTATTTTTCCCTCATTGTGCCCTTCAAACGTTTTTCAAGGGTGCTTTTGAGATTGTGGAGGCAAGGAGTGAAGTGGCTTCGACCTGATGCGCCACGTGGTATCACCTAGTTGCTCCAGAAACCACTACAGCAGCAAGTTCGCGCATGAGGCTGGGATGAGCTCCCGCCAAGCATGCTCTATTCCTATGCGCTGCAAAAAGCTATCGAACCAGGAGAGCTGAATACGTTTTGACAGGGCCAAGGCCTTCTCTCCCACACGCCTCTCTCAACGATGGTGCGAGGAGCAAGGCACACTTTCTGCATATTTGCTGCTGCCCCCCTTATCTCACCGGCCGCGATCCCACGCGAAGTGACTGCGTTGACCCCAATCGAATTTATCCAACGCAAAGAGTGTAAGTGATTGTTTTGGTACAGTGGCAATTTAAAAAATAAAATGAAAAATATTTTTTTTTAACTCGCTTTTTCCTATTTTAATTATACCGGGACTAGCCACAGTGATAACTTTTACGGGGTCACCCTCAATGCACGAATTGTGCAAAAATTGCATAGAGGAAAAAATAATTCGTCTCGACCGGGATTCGAACCCAAATCCCCCGATTTCCAAGTCTTACGATTTAGTCCGGCTTAGTCCAGTACAAAATTCCACAGGGGGTAATGACCTCTCTGTAGCTTAACTGGCTATAGCACTCGACTGGAAATCTGAGGATCCCGGATCGAATCCAGGTCAAGGCGAATTATTTTTCTGCATGCAATTTTCACGCAGCCCTTTTCCTCATACGGTTCTAAATGGTTGCACCAATCCTCTTATTTAACTTCAAAAAATGTATAAAGTACCTCTCTCTAACAGAAGGCTGGTAAAAATGGTATCAGATGTTTCATTCTTGCGAACCAAATTGAAACCTCTGGGAGACGGATAAATTTTTTTAAATATTCATAAAAACTCAAGATTTAAGAACCGTATATTTAAACTGATAAGCAAGGAATAGGCTTTCCATCACTCGGAAGAAATCGTGGGTTCTGACTAGGTTTATTAAATAAGTCCAGAAAAGTGAGCAAGGATTGGCACGCAACAGTAACCTAATCCTCTTTATTTTACGAGTGATAAAAGGCTAATTTTTCACTTTCAGTGCATTTCATACTGGTTTTCGAAAAGCGGGCTTTTCAAAAATCTATCTTTTGTTTTATTTTTATTCTTCAGTTTTTAGTTATGAATCATAAAATCGATTAGGTCAGAGCTGTTGAAGAAAGTTCTGCCAAAAATGGTGTAGCTAACGCCATCCATCAAGGAATTTTAAAAATATTTTTCCATGTGGAAATTTATTTAATTAATTAGAGACAAATGTAACGATAATTCAAATGTCTGATTATTGAATGATGTATTGTAAACAGTAGGTGTGCAATATTTCAAGCCGATCTTATAACAGGATGTGGGATAAAAATCAATTACACGAAAAAGATGTAAAACTGACGTAGCGAGTTAAGAAAAAGTGTGTTATATGATGTTAAAATAAGACCAAGTACTACGATTTAAGTAAGAGCATTCGTAGACCTAAAATAACTTATCTTTTATAAAATGCTTCGTATAATAAATTTTAATTTAGTCAAAATATCGCATATATATTCTCAATATTATCGTATATATTCTCAATTCGGAGAAAGGAGAGTGATGATCAAAGCAAAACTATTTTTTTACTGACAATAAAGAGATTAGGTATAAAATAGCTAATTAACTTTGAAAAAGATCATGATAGATCGAAAATAGAAAGCAGAATTCCATCCCATATCGCAGCGCATTTTATAGTTTGAGAACTTCGGAAATTTACCAACAACCAATTTAACTCCAAAGCAGAAATATTCGATTATGATATCAGAGAGAGGAATTTCGTAAGGGAGTAATTAATATAACCTCATGTATGCCATAAAAAATGTAGGAAATAATATCAATCGGTGATTTAGGATTTATTGATTAGAAGCACAAAATGACGTTGACTGTTAAAAAAAGTATTTTTATATCAAAAGTATTTAGTAAAATTAGCAAGAGAATATACCATATATAGTCATAAAAATTCCCGGGGAATTATGGATCAATGTGCAGGAAATGCAGTAGTTAAGATAACCAATGGCGAGGTGCTTTTGGCATTATGTTATTATATATTATATTATTGACAAATATTTAAACTGTAAATATTCATCATGAACATTTAAAAAGGCATCACTAACAATATGATACCTACTTGATTTTAATGACCTCCAAGTAAGTGACAATATTTATGCTCACACGCTAGTTCCAACTCTAATTCGCAAAGTATTCTTCCATATTTAGACTATTTCATTATTCCCTTGATCTTTCTTTGCTTGTTTATTTCAAATGTATAAATTAGATTGTTTACGGAAAAATGTAAACACTTTCATCCCGTATCTATTTTTCCTACTTTGATCTACCGTGTGCCTAGTATCACTGCCGGGGAGCACAACGCAATTCAAAGGGACAACTTATAAGTAAAAAAATCTCCTTTAAAATTTTCTTATTTACAGTGCAAATAGCTGGCTTATATTTCATGTTTACCTATATTTTCACGTCCTATCTTCCCTTGATTCCTCATGCCCTGAGGTCAAATACGAGATTAAAAGGGACTAATTTTTAGCTGAAAGTCTTCCTCCTATAAAAAAAATAAGTTGAAAATATTCATTTGCAAAGCAAATCGTCGGCTTTCATGCGATATTCCACGGTGTTTTGACAAACTTTCTTCCGTTTGGTCTTCCGTGTCCCGAGGAGACAACACAGCACGCTATTATAAGGGACAACTTTTCAACTCGTGAAGATTACTTGGGAATTTCTCAATGTTTATCTTTAGGAGCAAATGACGACGCGATTCTGTTGCACCCTCGAGGGCGACGAGAGGTCTCTTGTCGCCGCCTGGCCCAAAAGAAAGAGCCGCTTCGCAGTGAAAGGGACGCCTACGCACTTTTCAATTAATTTCCGCTAGCTGAGACCCAAAACGGTGATAAATTATCTGCAATCTCTCTCTCAATGGCCGTAGAGATGTGCGTGAGGAGCTACGACACGGTTGGGAAAAGTGATGACGTCGAGTTCGGCGCCGCCTCAATTAACAATTTCGTGGCCGTCAGCCTAAAAGGCACTATTTCATGTTCTTGGTTCATCGAGGGCGCCACGCGGCAGTGGAGCTTTATAAACCGCCAGCCGCGATTAGCATATTTATGAACGGAAAAGAGTGGGAGACTCCTTACACTTGAGCTCCGAGCTTAGAGTCGCCTTAACCGAATGTGCAACGCGTGAGGAGTCGAGGCGGAGACTTCCTTCGAGTGCGGATGGAACGCCTGGGGCTTGAAGGAACACGACAGCCTTAGGTGAAACTGTGTACCTAAATTAGGAAGTCCCATGCGTGGCTTTCCCCAAGCCCCTGAGTAATTTTGCCTGATTTTGCAGGCAATTGTGTTGTACTGGATCGATTTTCAGGCCGGATGGAAATTAATTTGTTACTTCAATCTTAAAAGAACATGTATTCTTCGATGTAAAGATTCACACACACTGAAACTAAAATTAAAAAAAAATCCGAATTCCTAATAATTTAATTCCTAAAGACCTACACTCCAAGGTACTAATAAAGTGAAAAATTGAGGTCAAGAGAAAAAAATTATTTGAAAGATGAGTGGTGTGAATTTCATTGAAGTGCATGTTTTGGAGGACATAATTTTCCTAAATTAGGTTCTTGAATTTTGAACCACTGATTTCAACCTAAACACTTGAAAATCAATAAAACAAACGCCACAAATAGCAAAATTATGAGAATTTAAAGTAGGTATTGTATTTCATTCACGACCTAGTTTAGGAAAATTGTCCTCCACAACTTGCACTTCAGTGAAATTTACACCACTCATCTTTCTTTGTGTCAAATAATTTTTTTCTCTTGTCCTCAATTTTTCACGTTTATTAGTGTCTTGGAGTGTAGGTCTTTAGGAATTAAATGCAAAGTTTTTGGGCAACGTTTCAATATACGAGCGGCTCAAAAATTTCCTGACACCACAATTTCGAAGCACTTCCAATAAATAGAGTGCATAGAGACTTCCTTCCCTCTTCCATTACAATTTATATGAACACAATACCGATGATGATGTGGTAGCAGCAGTACTATAGGATGGGGGATGCACTTCATGTCCCTCAAAAGAAACGCACTGTATTTGAGCTCGTTTGTTGTGAGAATGAGACGGACGGAAACATTCACGAAGATTGAAGAGTGTGTATGGAGATGATGATTTCGATCGCAGTACAGTTAGCCAGTGGGTACAACGTGTGTCTGGTGAGAACGGGCCCGCCAATGTTGAATATCGTGGACGCAGCGGTACTGCACAAACACCTCTCGTTGTTCTGCGCCGAGTCGGAGTTTTTACCGAACAGGAATGTACTCGATTCCTCCACTGCACAAACGCTCAACAATAGTCCACCGCGTCAAATCCGCTCATCTAGTAGCCTAACAATACGAATTTGCCCAGCTAGTAGTTTGCCGGAGCATAAACGCTCACCTCCAACGCAATTCTCCAAGCTTCGTAGATGAGCGTTTGTGCTTCGGCTACTGCCAGTTGAGTGCATTCGTGTTGTTAGGCTAGTAGATGAGCGGATTTGATTCGGTAGGCGATTTTTGAGCAATGCAGGTATCGACACGCCTTAGATCCGAGGTGGCGTAAGACTAATGAAAAGGACGGAGATTATGTTGAAAAGTGACACGATTTTCCTAATATATGTGTTAATGCAATGTAAAAATTGGAAGTGCTTAGTATAAGGGTTGTGGTGTCAGGAACTTTGGGTGCATTAGTTATGGAGTGACCCTAGTGCTTTCATATCATCATCAGTGCTGTTTTGCAATCGATATTATTATTATTATAGTATTCTACCGATTAAGGTAGGTTTTCATGGAGTATCTCCTTTTCCTTCCAGCACTGCCTTCTTTAATTCACTGTAAGGCCTACTCTCTTTCAGTCTATCTAAAAATCCTATTCTTTTCCTTCCCTTCCTCGTTTACCTAACATTCTACCCTCTAACACCATTTTCAACATCCCCTCCCCGCTAAGCACTAACTCCATCCATACCTTCTGTCTCCTGCGTATCTCATCTAAAAGCTGCCTCTCCTCGCCAACCATATCCAGCACTTCGTCGTTCCTTTTCCTCTCCGTCCATTTCACCCTCTCCATTCTTCTCCATACCCACATCTCGAATGCCTCCAATCTTCTCTCGTATTCTTTCCTCAGTGTCCACGTTTCCGCACCGTAGAGAGCTACGCTCCAAATCAAACTCTTCACTAACCTTTTCTTTAAACTCTTACACAACGATCCTCTCAGAAGCTCCTTCCTGTTCATGAACGCCTCCTTCACTAATGCTATTCTCTTCCTGATGTCCTTACTACTGTATCCGTTTTCCTCTAAGGTACCACCTAAATAGTTGAATTGTTCAACCTGCTCAAGTTTTTCACCACCCACCTTTATCTTGAGTCTCACATTCCTTGCTCGTGATGCTTTACTAAACCGCATTACCTTAGTTTTCTTGTGATTAATCCTCATCCCATACTCCTCGCAACGTTCGTATAACGCATCCACTAGAGCCTGAAGCCCCCTCGCTGACTGGCTGATCAACGCCTGGTCATCCGCGAATCTCACTGATTTGAACATCATTCCTCCCACTTTTATCCCACCTTCTAACTCATCCCACGCTTCCCTTACCATCCCCTCAGAATTTTCTTCAAATAATAGACTGAAACGTTGACCGAAAAAATTTTCAATCTATACTTTCAGACTTGTCAAAAATCACAGGTTTGTTAATTTTAAAATGTTCCTAATTTGTGAGCGTATTTCTCTCCAACTCCAAGACACTGAGCAACGTTTTCAAATTACTAGCCCAAAAACGAGTCAGTTTTCTTAAAATTGTAATTTGCAGTTAAAGAGTAGCAGGATCACAGATCCAAAATGATTAATGCAATTAATTGGTTAATTGATTAATTGGTGAAAGCACGGTCAGAAGAATCGCATGAATTAAAAATACGAGTTGAAAAACAAATTAGATCTAACAGACAATTCTACACGTGTTCACGTGTGATGAAAAAGGAATAACTTATCGGTGAGAAATCACCCAATAAACTTGAGGAAAATGACCAAAGAAAATCAATGATACACAGCACACTCGAGAGGATACAGAAATACGCTAAAAAATTAGGCATATTTAAAAATGAATAAACCTGAGCTTTTTTTACATGATATAATTTGCTAAAGAAAGAAATTTCCAAAGAGATAAATGATTCACAGGAGGAAGTTTAACTCATCCTTCTGTGAAACCCTACGTGACTCCTCACAAATTTTCGAGATAAAAGCACTGTACAAGGAATACGAGATCTTCAGTTCAGCAGAATAAAATTGCTTTGGAGGAAAGATTTTCCCATAAAATTCGATCAAAAGCCACCCTTTAACGTACCACAATCAAATTTTCACAATTTTCCTAAAAAAAGGACGGATGAGAAAATAAATATGCTTGGCTGGTGCCATTAAGGGTATTTCCTCTATTCAAGAGGCGTTTCATTCCGAATCACTAAAAGGGCACAAAGGCTTGAATTCCATGCCTTTGAGGGGCTAAAAGAATTCAAAGCCTTTATTAGACTTCTTTCAGAGTATTTTTTACGGTCTGGACCCTGGCTTTTATGAAAACAATGCGTTGATTGAAGCTAAATTTTCGCTAAAATTTTTAATTTATTGAGCAGCAGTAGTTTTCGTCGAAATGCGCTATCCTTTGACATAGGAAAAAATTTCCCTGACCCATTTGCTTTACGTACATTGCCTCATATTGCATAAAACATATCGACAATATAAACGTTTTTTTAAAATTGAAAACGTACTTCCTCCTATTGTTTCGTCTAGTTTTAAAGTGAAAACTGACCGAATTTATGAAAATGTCTTTCTACATAATAATAAATGAATGGATAATCATAAATATATGTATTCTAAATGAATAATTACTCATTGAAGCAGCTGCTGAAGCTTGTCCAGAGATAGCATGATAACCCGTTGAAACTCGAAGTGCCCAATTAAGGCATGATATATTAGTTTCTGGAACCTAAAAATGGATATTAAAAACCACGTAGGAGAAGTTTATTGTTCATTCAGGAATAATTACTCATTCACGCAGCCTAAAGTTAAAGTCTATTTAGAGATAATGCGCTAATAACCTGTTGAAAGCTGAAGTGTCCATTGATATATATTAATTTCTGGCGACCTCAGATGGATAATAACATTTAAGCAATAGTATTTTTCTATTAATTCTTCAATGCATTTTGAAACGTATATTCTCATGATCATGCCTATACGACGTAGGTACCTTTTTAAGTGTTTTTGCACACGAAAATAAGTCTTCACCACTTTTTTCTCAAGTAATTGTTTTATCTTAAATCAAGCCACTTACCCACGGCTTTAACCATTCAAATCTTTAATGAAATTCAAGAAAAGCTTAAATTCACAAACCCAACTATTCATTTTAGATGGCTTGAGAAAAAAAAGACCAGAATTCACCAGCTCTGATACTTTTTTTGCGTTTATAATAATTAGGAAATATAGTTTACCATTTCCTTCTTATTTGTTTAACGAAGGTCCGACTAAATTAAAAAAGGCAAACTCGTTAGTGTATAAATATTTTGAGGATATATATACTAGGAGACACATCCCTAATTGACTATATTAAGCATTCCTACAGGACTCCATTAAGAAACATAATTTAAGTCGTTTCATTGGAGTAGTTGGCTTCTCTCAGTATTTCTTCAATAGGGTGGTTTCATTTTATTTTTTTATTGCCTAAATCGAAAGATTATTACTCCTGGAGTACGTATTTCGCGCTTTTAGATTTTTAAATGACGATATCTATTTTTCGCGATTAAATGAAAAGTGAAAAATTTCAAGCGCGCAAAAACGCGACGCGTCAGTAGGAAAGTCCGTGCGACGCATTTCTGGTTCCCCCTCTCTCCTTGTGAAGTGACCTTGATCGAGGCTCTGAGCGCTGATAGGACGCAGGATGCTAGCGGATAGCTGAGTACCTTGCTGAATGGTAGCGCTTGGCTTAAAAAAGGTTTATTAATACCTTATCAAACGAAGAAAACTTTCCGACCTTAGCCAGTTTTAATAGGTGATTATTAAGACATGTTTCCCTGAGCTCTGTGCCTCATGCATGCATTGGTAACCTCAGACGATGTATAACTCCTATCCTCTCGTGTAGAAACTAGGTCCCTGTGAAGTCACGCGGAGTGGAATCGCATGGGCGCCAATCTGGCCTTTTTCAAATGAGGATAAAATTTGACCCTTGCCATTCGTCTAAACCGGTATTTCAAAAACCAAATAATTTGTGTATTATGAATACACTAATGGTGGGTAACGAATCGCAATCAATGCCTATCGTTTTCTTTGATGAAGGAAACTACCCTATTCTCTTGTCTAAAAAGAGAATGGATTTCCACACAAAGACAAGATGATTATACCGATGCAATAGCCTCTCAAAAATGGAGTGGATAATTTTCAAACAATAGCAGTCACGGAGGTCTGTAATTCGACCCGTTCATACATTGATCCAGTTGCTACACCATTCATCATCATCATCATCATTAGTCAACAATCCTAAGATTGGTTTGACGCAGCTCTCCATTTCTCTCTCCCATCCGCTAATCTCTTCATAGCTACATATTTATTCTCTTTTACATCCTTTATAACCTGTCCGATATAACTCATTCGGGGCCGTCCCTTGCCCTTTTTCCCTTCCACTTGTCCTTCAACGATTGTCTTCATCAGACCATCGTGCCTCAAAATGTGGCCAACTAAGTTGTCCCTTCTTCTGCTTAATGTTTCTAGGAGGCTTCTCTTTTCTCCTCCTCTCCATTACCATACGAAAACGAATGTTAGGAGTCTTTCTCTTTCCCTTAATTTATTCTTGGAATCTCCTGAAGAGTGTTCCAAGCTAAACATTCAAAATATCACGAATTTCCTGAAAAATCTGTGCACAGTGCAATCAAATGCCAGAGAATACCATGAAAGTGAAATACAATTAATAAAATCTTTGGAGATTAAAATGGTTTCTTAGCGAACTCTGAGAATTTATATGCAAAATATAAGCAGTTATGATACCTATGATTGCTTCACACGTAGACCTTTAAAATTATGAGACCGACTGGCGATCTAATGCCCGGCTTCTCATTGCACAGGTTGCTAGTCGGTCAGACTTAGGACTGACTATGGCTAATTAATTAAAATACATTTGTCGTCAGAAATTTGGAAATAATAAAAAGTGGATACAGATAAAGAACAGATAACCAATATTTTAATCAACCACATAACACGTATCACCGGTAAACACGGAGTGCATTGCATTAAAAGCTCCTAACTACGCGATGGAATATATGATAGAGATGTATACAAATGGTTGATACAGAGATCAATGCCAGCAGTTATCCTGCACTTGCGATACCATCCGTCACAATTCGAGCAAAGTGAGATATCCCAGGAACTCCGGGTTACATTCATAACATCTATCGATTCCAATTTATTGGACTCGCCCTCATGATTTAACACACAGTTTTTTCCCAACAAGTCAGAGGTGTTTAAGTATACCGGGAGTAGCCACGGTGATAACTTTACGGAGTCACCCTCAATGCACAAATTGTGTGAAAATTCCACAGAGAAAATGATCCACAGGGGAAAATTTCCACAGTAAAGAATGACGCTTCGGTAGCTTAACTCGCGAAAGCACTCGACCGGAAATTGGTGGCTCCAGGTTCGAATACCGGTCAAAGCGAATGACTTTTTCTCAGTGGATTTTGTGAACAAGGCAGAGGTCAATACCCTTGAGTAAACCGGCAAGGTAAATATGTAACGTCCAAAAAGAGTGGACTTTGGAATTTTTTTTAGCTATATTGAGGTTCTTTACATAAAACCTAAGTATCTACCTACTTAATGAGCAACTTGAGATAATCTTAGTTAGAGCAGCATCGGCTGAAGTGAAGTACTCGAGCTTCCAATTATTTACGCAAAATATTCTCAAAAACAATAAACAGAATAAAACAAAATTAGGAATGAAATTTGACTGCAATTTTGCACCTCGGCACAGTGCAAGCGCCAAAAATTGTTTTTCGAAAGATATTTACAGTAGTCAACTTGACTAGTTTCAACACTGCTTCCAACCTCATCGCACTGAACTGTTGACGATACTATTGACTAAATATTCACAATATAAGTGGTAAATCCTGAATAAATATATTTATTTATAAACAAAAGATATGTACGACTTTGGTAAAAGACGGTAAACTAAATATATTTGCGTAATTTAACAAATATACCAACAAAAATTTGGCTCCACATTCTACCTTTAAAAGACGATGGCAGCAGACTCAGCCGCTGAAAGGTTGGGACCAATTACTCGGTGGGAAACTCGATAATTATTCCTCCAAACTACACGCCGGGGAAAATTAAAATTCTACATTAGACCTCATACGTTCACGATCTTATACGGGTCATGCAAATATCACTTAAAAGGATTAAGTATAATATTTTTTTAAATTCATACATATGTTCATATCTTAACCATCACGAGGTACTCCCAACATTAAAGTCTGCCGTCCGTTGTTGGACGGTAGGATGAGTATCAAAAAATGATTTGAGTTCATATGAAGGAATACTTTTCGAACGAAAGTCTTTAAGCAGGCGTAATCTGCTACAGCCACGATCCCCTTCATAGAATTTCCCGATGCATGTCATTCATACAAAAAAAATGTGCGCTGCAAATTCAAAAAGGAGCAATGTGCTAATACTTATAATACGAATATATAATAATACGAATACATAATAATACGAATACATAATAATACGAATATAAAACGACAATATAATAATACGAATACGAGCGAAAACAAATGGAAAGTATCTTCAATCAAGCTCTGATTTGTTACTGCTATAATCAACGGCAAACCGCTTCTGAATGTACGCGTTTCAAAAGTGAATATTTAACAGAAGTGTCGGACAAAAATTTCACATCATTTCAAAACCAAAACTCAAATAGAACAATAAATTTTATACAGTATACCTAATCATTAAATCACATCACTTTCTACTTCATTCTGGAATCGAAAAAGATAAAAAAACGAAGAGATCTCTCTCCCGTGGAAAAATCACGCGTGTGATTTTTTTTCCGAAGCGAGTTCCACAGCACTATTTGAGTGTCCTAATTATTAAGTAAACAGGTTTTTTGGAATTTAAGCTCGTAATTTACAAGGGACGATTATCACATTTTGCCTCCGTAGAACCTGTGATGACTAGCACACTGTGGGACTGGAAGGTAAAGCAATTATTTTTCTCACGCGCGGACAACAACTTACAAAAAAAATCTTCGCAGCACTCAAGAGACAGACCCATCCGGGGAAATATAGGATATGTGCCTGACAAAAAAAAGAAAGCAGGAGATATGTTACTGGGCTATTATGTGAGCGTGCAACTAATCCCCCAAAACGAACCTCATTCATCGTCCCTTTCCTCTCGAGTACGCCGCCAGCATATGGAGCCGAGCACCGAAAAGGAACACACAATAATCCACCAAAACGCAACTCTCCATTCTTCCCACCAATTGCTGGCCCACATTCCCTTCCTTCTGAATGCCTTCGGTCTCCCTACACCTTGCGCCGCAGCCTTAACAAGCCGCCACAGCTAGCTGACCAGAAGGCGATGGTTTATGGGTTCCTTCTGGGAACAATAGGGTCCAACTGGGTCGGCGAAGTAATTAGATTTATCTACATCTACATTATATGAAATCATTGGTTTTTCGAGGTTATATTGTGGAATCGTGACATTTTAGAATAATACGTAAACTTTGTTGTGTTCCAAATGGTATTGATTAAAAGACTAGACCGGTTTCAACCCTTACAGATCATTATCAAGAGGTGAATTCAACCATACAACCTCGCATACCACATGCAAACCGTACGGTCATAATAATTTTACCAATACTAACAAAATGTACGTCCACATTCTTGCTGAGACAAAGCTTGCCAACTACTATTAAGGCAATCTGCCTATAAAGCCAGAAAATGCATAATATGCTCCAAGAAATGCTATGAAAAATGCATTGAGGAATACATAAGTTGGTAGGCTACACTGCAAGCCAGCTAACCCATCAGTAGTGATTGCCTAATCCTGGGTTTTTCAGCCGCTTGTGTCGTTGGTGATTGACGACAGCTTCAAAAGTCATCTTGTTTTCGTCTTCGACATGAGGACAAAGGCAGGATGGCTTTTGAAACTGTAGTCAATCACTAACGAAAAACGCAGCTGGAGATACCGGAATTTGGCAGTCATGATGAGCATCGCCGCGTAAACCTATGTACGAATAACCAATTAGCAATTCCTAACACCGAGGTTAGTCTCTCTCGTCTTCTCGTTGTAATCGGTCGTGGAAAAAACGACATTCTTAATCTATCTGTTCCACAGTCTATCTCTCTTATTTTATTTTTATGATCTGATCTACTGTATTATGTTGGCGTTCGTAAGAATTGCTAACTTCGTGGGAAAATGAACAAACTTATATCCACTCACCATAGCGGCCCGGGCTCGAAATTGGCCAGAGGTTGAGAATTGTCCGAGGAAACCACACACACTTAGGTTGCTAACTGTTGTTGCACTGTCCACATAGGGCGTCTGGGCTAGAGTGGTGGCTGCATAATTGGCTTGCCAACCCGTGGATCCGGGTTCGAATCCCGGCGGTGGCGGAGATTTTAAGACTGCCACCTGAGTGTTTGCGGAAGGAACTTCAACTACAGCACTTCGTCCGCCATATTGGACGTTAATCCGTCAACCTCTTGTCACCTTTCGCTAGAGGAGCAGGCTAATGCCGACGCCTGGTATCTCCCCTACTTTCCTTACACACCCGCGCGCTATGACGCATATGACCAAAGCTATCGGTCGCCTCCTTCAAATGTACCAACCTACCTACCAGTGATTGGGATCCTCATGAAATAGGCTTAAAAACAGTACGTGTACACACAACAGCAGCCAGGTACGTGGAAAGCCGTTACGATAGTTTTGTTAGTGTTACTGGCCTCTTAGAAACAATTCGTATGGAATGCATTGTCAAACCTGATTGATTTATTGAAAACTAAACTGAAACTTTTATTTAAATTCAAGAGCAGTTCATTTTCCGTCGAAGTTGTCATGCGATGCCAATATACTGCGATAGACCAGATCATAAAAATGTAGAATAGATGTAGAGCATATAGATATAGAATGTTGTTTTTTCCGTGATCGATACTTAGAAACAGGTTCGTTGATTGCTTGTGTATCTTACTAACTTATATAATATTTAATGCATGTTTATTAATTTCCCTAGTATTAAGAACAGCAGTTTTTGTTCCTTCTAGCTTCATCGTTAAAATGCCTTCATATGTAAGATATTGATTAATCCCGTAGCTTATGTATCATATGATATGTGCGTGTTGTGCATGCTCGTGGAAGAAAATGTTAATCCTCTGGAGCATGTTGGTAATGGTTCAACCCTTGCCAAATACATCTATCGGTGGCTTGCCAAGTAAAATGAAGATTTACATCTACATAATACCCTGCGAGCCACATCTAGGGTGTTTGGCAGGGCATGTAGTTGTAGAATACCTTACCATACCCTCCGTAGAACGCGTAGGGGAAAATTCGAGCGCAGTACCAACTGCACCCGTCAAATGAAACCTTTAGCGGTAGCAATTTACGCGGTTTTTTATTTAAGAGCAAGCCTTTCATGCATGGTGAGTACATCTAAACCCTAATTTCCCTTCTGCCAATGATGCACATGATTTAGTATTCCTCTCGATTTCTACGAAGACCCGAGCTAGGAAAATACAAACGCATTGGAGAAAACGCGGTCCATAGGGTTGGTGCGGTTGTTCAGAGTTTTAGTTACCGACGCCGAGGGTCCCAGCTCTTATGCTACCAGCTGTGGATTCGTAATATAATAGTGGAATCCAACTTAAGTCTTGTGTGAAGAGCACTCAACTACACCACTCAAATCATTGAGAGATTAGCCCAAGGTCCCCTGAGATTAAAATGGGATTCACCCCGTTCCTCAAATGGCCTTACATCTACATGATATCTTGCGAGGCACTTCAAGTGTGCTAGGCAAGGGGTGAGAATTTCTTCTTATCATGCACTAAGCAATACGTAGGTTCTACTACAATTGCACGAGTATTTATGTGGAAGGGGTTATATCTCACACTGACCATTCAATTTGCGAACTACGACAGTATTTAGGCCCAGACGTATATATAACACATTGGATATGTAAAATTAAAGCTACGCACATACTGAACAGTTGGTGATAGTGTTTAGAAAGCTATCTTCTTGAAAAACTTCGATCGCATTATACCTATACCAAGCATACTATATTCCTTATTTATATTGCCAGAGAGTAAATTTTGTCTGTAAAGGGAAGTTTTTTCTTTTTTAAACGTATTCATGATTATAAATCCGTCTTTTTAATCGTGTTTTTTATGCATATCGTATATTTTGTTTTTATGTGAATCATGCACTTGTATAGAAACTGTCAATGCCCTAAAACCAGGCTTCATGCCTAATAGGGCACCTAACTTCCGAATTTGGGAATATAATGTATGACTCCATTTGCCTTTTGAAGAATAAATTATTATTACTATACTCCGTGGCATTCATCACCATTTTGGACTAATGCATCACCGAAAGAGAGTTATTTTAGGGTCGGCCGCCCACTTGGCCTGCCTTGTCCATTCATTTCCCCCAAACACCCTCACTTTTCATGTCCGGTGCCCACCCTTGTGGCAGCTTGCGGACGTGCGCGCAGGAATTTACTTCAAAAGGTTCCCGAAAAGGCTGGCGAGACAGATGTTGCTTCCATTGAGGAAAACGTTTCTTTATCTGACGGTACAGAATATGCGTTGTTTAATTGCTTTTCCTGAACTGCAGAGAGCGCTGCACAGCTTTTAAACGGATTAGGTTGAGAGCCGCCAGAGGCTCGGAGGTTATGTGCGAGGCTTAGACTGCTTGATTAATTAAGAACAAACATCTATCAGAGCAATACAGATTACATCATTCTAGATCTGCAGCATATATACAGGTCTGCGGGAAGAGATAACATAAGAGAGACTTATTGCCAGACGGATTAGTAACTAAATATGTATATAAACCACTATAAATAATAAAGGAATTAAATGTTAGATTAAACTCATTTCCGCAATTAAATCTACTATTATGCGTACTTAGTTTTTAAAAATTAATTTCTCTTAAACAGATGAACTAATAGTGCTCTAATACAGCAAATTTTCATGGGATGGAATGTAGCTGTAGCCTTTGAACCGACTTTAGCTGACGATTACCTCCTCCACATAGCATGATTACTTTACGAGATCCTGCGATCTAGATGGATTCATACCCCAAAATCTACTAGAATGACATTTCTTTCAAGTTAACCACCCTGTGGCTTGCATTTTTTATTCACATGCTCCAGCCACCCTCACTTTCCACATCCAGTTTCAACCCCTGTGGTAGTTCGCGGGCGGGTGGAGACGTTTACTTCAAAGGCTTCTCATTAAGGTGGACAATTAAATTTTGCTACCACTGCAGGAACCATTTCTTTATCTGATGGCACAAAATATTCACCCCCTTATACAGGGATAACGCCCCGATACCGCGTACGAACCCGGCTCTTTTATAACCCCTCTCCCGGTAAAGCTGCACATCACTAAATGAACGATCCAAACTCGATCTCTAAATTTCAAGTAAAACGGAATATAAATGATGAACTTGAATAAGTATGAATGATATAAGTTGTTATCACAAGTATATTTCGTTTAATATTCTATAAAAACGTTATCATACTGTCTAAAAAAATGTTATCTAATAATGCATTATCGTAAACTATAAATGATGAACTTGAATAAACATGGATGACATAATTTGTTATCACACTATATATTTCGTGTAATAATCTTTAAAAACGGTACCGTACTGTCTACAAAATTATACATAAGAATTAATTATCGTAAGTTGAATCGATATCCTATGATTTAAAATGAAGTAGAGTGAATCGTTACACAAATTTAGCCATTCGAACTGGGAAAAAATTATATAAAAATAAAATATCTAACACTCATAAAAAAAGGATTACGGCCCATCAACGAAGATGACTCTTCATACCAGTAAACCTTTCATTGATTAGCCATCAATTTTGCGGCGTTTGGTGTCCAAAACATATATTGCTAAAAATAACAATCCATTGAATAAGGAGTTAATTCAAATCGCATATCACATGAGGAAAAGTAAACTGCACATTAAAAAAATCTCAATCACCAGTATGCAATTAGTTAACGTATTTCCATTGGCTCCAGACATTCACAAACCATTATAATATATCAGATAACCTTTCCGAAGACTTCATACAATTTCGGACATTATTAAACTTTTTTAAAGTTTATTAAGGCTTTCAACCTTTGACCTTACACTTTCCCGTTATTTTTTATACAACCTCACATTTCATTCATGAATATCACCCTAGTAGCAGATTATGGATTTTCACTTCTAATGGTTTTCTAAAAGATCTGTAAGTCAAATGTCTCTTCCAATAGAGAAACATTTCCTGACGCATCCAAATATTTTCTATCACGAATACCTACTCATCACGCCTTGACATAGCTAACTCTTTACCCCAAAATTTGCACCAGATTTGAAGCAGTAGTTACACAAACTAGGGTTTCGTGTGGTGACACCTCGAGTACAAGATTCAGATTGTCAGATAAGCCGTAAGGTTTTGGTTCCTGACTTAACACCAGATTCCTCCCCAGTTCTCCTCTCAAAACACTTAATCTGCCGGACGCCTCCTCCACGTATACCACACTTACCATATTTTATACACCTAATTTTCAACCATATATTTCCGATATTGATTATCTTTTTGAGTTTGCCACCCTGCGTTTTACGTTTCCTCGCAACCACCCTCATTACAATGTGCGGCTTCCTTCTGCTTACTACAAAAGATTCAATAAAATGCTTGGAAAACCGTACTATTAAAACCAAATTTGAAACATCTCTCGGCATAACAGACAACCCCCTCTTACACCAAATTTGGAACTTTGAACCTAACCCTCACTTTAAACATAGAAGACCAAAATTCGCTTAACACCTCTCCAAATCCAATGAATAAAACTTAAACAAACACAACTTCCAATGAAAACACGCTCCACATAATTACAATCACGCCATAAAACATTTCCCCCCACAGGATCTGCAAAATACGCCCTACATATAAAACTGCCCACACTTAAAAGACACTAATACTCATGCGATTAGTAGCCTCGGCTGAACATCGTAACATATGCGCACCAGCGCAGCCCAACCTGCCTGTCTGTCCTTTTAATCAGGCAGACGTTCCTTTATCAGACGGGAGTAAATATTCTCCTCCTCACAGAACGAATTACGACCCCTATTAGTAGTGCTCTTTTATAACGCCTTTTCCCAAAAAGTGCACGAAATTTCAAGAAATATTACCTGAATCTAAACTTAGGATTGTGTGTGGGAGACGTATGTCAAGTCAGATAGGACGTTACTATTTAATTCGCATATAACATGCTGCATTCTAGTGATTACTCACCTCCGTCCAAACAAATACCCGATAGGCTCGCAGAAAAGTATGTACATGCATTTAAATATACTGAATTTTCTGGCGAATGAACCCCCGGTCGATTATTTTACCAACCCTATGTCTTACACTTTCCTTTCAACTTTCGCCATCACTTTTATGTTCGTTTTTCCACCCTTATCAATTTAATTCTTTCTATGACACTTAGAATCACATCTTTGTCTTCCATTCGAATAAATGTATCTTGCGTTTTTGTAAAGGGCACTCAAGCACAGCACTCCAACCGTCGCATAGGACCTTGGGCATTGGTCACCTGAGTAAACATCAGATTTCTCCTCAGTTTTTCTTCCTTTCCCTCTCTTAAATGACCAAACCCATTGGATATACCGAATTTTTCAACATATAATGACGATTGGTACGGAGGCTTCCGCGGTCATTAAATCCATAAATATTTTCCGGGTTAATGCGGCCATATTCTCAAAAAAAGAGTCAACGCGGTCTGAACCCGAAAAATATCTATCCATACCATAATAAAAATAATACATTTATTTTTGTGAGCCGCTTGGCTTAAGGGAAAACAACTTTACGTAACTATTAACCATTGAAAAACTATCTATACATAAAAACAAAATAAAATATTATAAATCCAAACAAATGCACCCCGTGAGGACCACTGATACAAATAACTTCATAATAATATTATCACTATGACATATTCCTTCGCGAAGTGTATGTGCACAATACTAACAAGTTACTCATCCCACCTCGGTATTACATTCATTCGGGCGTTACCAGTCCTTGCTTTAATACGCCGAGCAAAGAAAATAAAAAAATGTCAGAGAAGAAAGAATACAGCCCTGGATGCCACAACACGTCAACTCATGAAGTACATATAAACCCCAGATTTAATTTTTTTTAGCTACGTTACCCTCTGTTTCCCCCATTCATTTTTCCCAACCAATCTCACTTTCCTTGCCCGATTTCCCATCCTTGCACTGCTCACTTCAAAGGGTTGTGCAAGAAGGCAAGAAGCACGACAACTGTTTCTTCCATTAAAGCAACCGTTCCTTCTATTTGACGGCACGGAATTTCTACACCCCCACTACTCACCAACGTGCACGAATTTCTCCCCGATACAGCCAGCTCTTTTCACAAAACCCCTTTTTTCCCCCCCGAAAAAAAAGTGCACGAGAGTTCAAGTGAGATCTCTCCAGCGACGACCCTTCCCTCTTTTAGTCTTTGGAGTCGTGGGAGGAATATCGTGGGCGTGGAGAGTCGAGGGAAGCAGCAAAGGGGAAGAGAAGGGGGCGGTAAAAGATGTGGGAGGATCAGAGCGGGGGGAGTGCTGTTTTGTTTCTCGTGGGAGTGAAGGGGGAAAAATCGGGGGGGGGAGGGAGGTTTAACCCCTCCCCATCCCTTACACTGCCCCTTCGCCATCCCCCCTCTTTCCCTCCCCCGCCGAATTTCCCAACATCCCCAAAGGGCTTGCTTTGTGAGAGGAGGAGGGGAAGGGCGTTTGGCCCATACGTGTGCGGTCCCCAGACCTCGGCCGTGCACTTATGGTGGTAGGGGAGGGATGAGATTTTATATTTATACATATTTACATTTATTTACATAAAAATACCCCTGGTTGGGCAGCATCACAGGACACAAAAAAGATAAAAAATACTCACAGTACTGAATTTTCGGTGGCACATTACCACCTTCCTCAGAGTTAGGTAGGAGGCTGTCAGGAACAGGACACACTGACAGTCTCCTACCTAACTCTGAGGAAGGTGGTAATGTGCCACCGAAAATTCAGTACTGTATTTTTTATCTTTTTTGTGTCCTGTGATGCTGCCCAACCAGGGGTATTTTTATGTTATTTACCTCGTCGAGGAACATTTCCAAGTATTTATATTTATTTATACTTTTTGTGTTTCTTGAATAATTTTTATACGCAAGATCTAAGATTTTCCCGGCGTATCAAGTGCAGAAAGGTTTTTTTACGGGCTTCCCTCCGGGTGATTCAATACATGTATCCCGACGTTTCGAAAAGAGACTTGCCTTTGATCCTCACGGGATCTTCTGAATGCCGTCTCTCAAATCGATACCTCCACTGCACAAACGCTCAAAAATCGTCGCCCACCGAATCAAATCCGCTCATCTAATGGCCTAACAATACGAATGCACTCAGGTAGTCGTAGCCTGAGCATAACCGCTCACCCCCAATTCTCCAAGCTTCGGAGATTGTTGAGCGTTTGTGAAGAGGAGGTATCGAAATTTTACCAGTATATATTATTTACCAGTAGTACCCCAATCATGGGTCAGGTGTAATAGCAAAAGTCAGGAGGAAAAGCAGAACGCGCCGCAACCAAACAGGTTACACCTGACCTATGTACGGGTAATATATACCGGATAAAATTTGAGAGACGGAATTCAAAAGATCGCCTGAGGATGAAAGGCTAGTCGCTTTTCGAAACTTAGGGAGATATGGAGAAAATTACCCGGTGGGAAGCCCGAAAAAACTTTCTGCAATGATGAATTCTTCAGGGGAAATCAGCCGGGTCAGGAAGGACATTGCTGCAAACGTTTCAATGGCTTTCTCTGCCATCGTCTTCAGGGCGAATGATGGACTTGCACTTATCAGGTGTATCATTCGCTCTGAAGATGATGGTAGGGAAGGCCATTGAAACGTAGGCAGCAATGTCCATCCTGACCCGGCTGATTTCCCGAGAAGACTTCATCTACAAGATTCGCCGGGAAAGCACCAAATTCTTCATCGCCTTTCCGCAATTTTTATACGAGAATAAAGTGAGCTTACGTTTAATTCTAGTACTTTTTATTCGTGTTTACGGCTTTAAGCGTCGTTATTCATCTAAAATCTGCCCCTACGCCTCCCTACCCCCTCTTTTCCCCTGTTCCCCCCACCGAATTTTCCAGCATACCCAAAGGGCTTGCTTTGTGAGAGAGAGGGAGGGGGTGCTGGCCCATACGTGTGCGGTCCCCAGACCCCCGCCGTGCACTTATGGTGGGATGAGAGAAGGAAGAAGATGGTTGCCTCCCCGGTCACGCCTGACCCTGGATTTATGTAAGACCACGAAATGCGCTCGGTGCGCGCTGAATTGCCAAATAGGTGAGTATATCGTTTCTCTCTCCCGAGGAGGCCGAGAGAGAAAATCCGGCCTAATTTATTTCTCGAGATTAGGTCATTTTATGTTTGATCACGATTTCTTTCTCGGAGGCGGCAGCCATTTTCGTGAGAGAAAACGCTCCTCGTGACTCGCAGCGGATGCCGTCAAAAGCGTCCGGACGCTTCGGCACAATCGCGGTGTTATTGCAACTCGGGTGGTTGGGTAAAATGCACGCGTCGACCGTTTTTCCCGTCAGTGTCCACCCCTTGACTCCCAGCATTGCGATTGATCCTCCCAACCTGATGGCCCGGTTACGTGAGCAAATAGTCGAGATGGAGGCATTTCCTACGTCCCTTGAAAACATTATGAAACTTGGGTGGAAAAGAAACTTCTATTTGCTATTTCAAAAGAGCAAAAACCGGCCCTCGCTATATTGCTACTCCCGCCCTTGCGTCTCACACAAGATCACTCCATTATTTTAATACTGTTGCAACTGACATTTTGGCTAAGCATGACGTAATATGACCAAAATATTGAAAAAGAGAGACTCATATGCCAAAATAAATGCTCTTGCTCCATTGAAAAAATACGAAGAATTAATCTAGTAAATCAACTAATCTACAAAAACTAAAGAAGAATATAATCCGAAGATCCAAGCGTGATGGAGTGGAATACTTCTGTATTGAAATAAAAACTTGCAATTTTCCACGATTGTATAATTTATTTTGACTTAGGTTTCGAAGCTACTACTTCATCTTCATTCATATAAACCTATTAATAAATGTTATAAATGCGGAATTTTGCAATTTTTTATTACAATATAACTTATATATATCATACAAGGCACACTCTCGCGTGAGTAAACTATCCCGTTCCTTTGTGCTGGCTAACATCTACATAATATCTTGCGAGCCACGTCTTGGGCATTTGACAGAGGGTGATCAATTACTAGCGTGCAGCTTGCAAGAGAATTCCCACAAGTACCCCACACGGGCATGAAAAATATTACGAGTCCTTACAAATTTTTCTTACAACTTCACGTAAAGGCAAAACTTGCCAAACATAATGATAGCAATCTGCCAGTAAGGCTAGAACACACAAAACATGATTTTAAAAATACTAAGGAACGATTTTTTAAAAAAATACTGGTTTTTTTCTTCAAACGACGGGATTGCAATTAGAACGTAGAGAAAGCAGCGGAGCAGTGTTTTTATACATATCATTTGTAGGTGTGTTTTTGGCCTTTGGTGAGGAAAGTGAGAGATCTGCTAGGTGTGGAGAATGTAATGGCCCCCATCACATGTGCATGGGGTACAAAATCTGGCGACAGTGGACATTTTCAAGGGAATACAGGTACCAGCAAGTAGTGCGTATAAGTGGGTACATCTCTACTTCGGATCCGACGGAAAGGACGCTAAGCCATCGCCTCCCTGGTGGCTTACCTTTCGGCCCACACCGTGTTACCTCCACCAAATTCTATCTTTCCCTAAACTGACTACCTCAAATTGCCCCAGTTGTCGATCCCTTCCCAAAAATACCAAAACAAAGAGAATCACCGTCATAAAGGTACCTTAAATTGAAAACTCGGTAAAAAAACAATCAAGAGTGAATTTCTCAAAGTAAACTCTATTTTCCTACAGCAGTCTTTCATTTAGTGAAGCTGGATAGTTAAAACTTGAATAAGAATACAAATTGTATTCCTTTCCTCTCTTTTTTTCACTTGCGTTAATGCATGACAATCACGTACGGGAACGAATGTCAATATACAGCAGAAAACGGATTTTAACGCTCTGGAAATAAGTCAAACCAAGGGATCGCCAAAAATAAGTTATTATTTAAAAAAAGGTTAAAATTTTCAGTGTGTAAAGGAAAAATTAAGACAAAATAACGTTAAAAGCCGGGAATACGAAAGTATCTAAATTGAGCATAAGATCACTTGATTTTCCTTTAAAAATTATTTAAATAATATTTAAAAAATATAAATACATGGTCGATTAGCATCATGCATATAATAAAAGAAGAGATGAAAAAAATTCCATTGTGAGGTAGTGGCACTCACCTCTTGGGTCTTCTGATGTGCAGGATCAAACATGACGGAGTAATGATAATTCCAAGACGGATATATATTCTAAGCATACAACATTTTGCAAAGATCAATAAGCAATTATTTGCATAGGGTATTAAGGAGGCTTCACTGGAATATATCGCATTAGATTTTTGCAGTTATTTCGGCAGAAGAGAGGGTGTAAATGACCCGAGGCAAAAACGAACAATTTAATTTATTTTGAAATACTATACGAGCTAGAGCGAGCATAAAAGCTGAACTGTCCAGCCATGTGTGAAAATCATAAAAAAGTAACGCTGTTGACATCAAATTGATGGATTTAGGTCATATTTCGTGGAATTCCCATGCATTAAACAGATCAATTTTGTACTTTCCAAACATTTTCATATTTACCTCTATATAATAATAATGAGGGTAATTATAAAACTGTGCTAAGAGGATGAAATAGTTTCATAAAACATGTTTACCTTATAACACCGTATCATATCATTTTTCCAGTCATTTATTTGCCATCAAAATTCAACACAACAATAGTTATTGTATGTATCAAGGCCTCTTAAGTAGACCGGAAAGCAATAAACGTAAGTTACATTATTCAAAGTCTTTCCTTTCGTTTTCTTCCGAATACCATGCTTCCCTTCGAATGGTTTACAACGTCAAGAAGACAAAGAGTGTACGATATTTCTCCGCATGCTCAAGAACACTTTGCTCAGTCACGCGCGCGCGGATGTATAACTGGATACAGACTGGCATAAATTCCCCCTTGAAAAGTCTTGCTTAAAACTAAGATGGCTTGGTTGTGTAACTCGGGGGCGATTACGTACGCGGAGGCGAGAAATTTGTCTCCACCCCTGCCCCCCCTCCACTCTCAAAATACTCCCTTTCCAGTCGCCCGGAGCAATGACCTAACAACCGGGACAACTCGAGAAGAGGTAACTCGAAAATGAGAGAGAACACAGTGCTGGATATTTTCCGGGCCAATGAAATTCTGTATATGAGAGCCAGCGTTAAAGCAGCCAGTTCTCTTCCCTTCTTTATGATGCGCTGCAAGTAAATAGCTGCAGGTGGTGACGGTGAAATCCATGCTACCGCTCGTTTAACAAACTCAAATAAGTTAAGGAGGAAGAAATTTTCCACTCACATCGTTCCAGGTCGTAATAAACGTTATGATTAATGCGCCAGATCATTTATCCGAAAATAAAAATTCGGAGCTGCATCCGTTTTGTTTTTGAACTCTAGCGTGATAAGATAGCATCCAAGTACATTAATTCATGAATAAAATTTCCATGTTTTGAACCAGGGGAAAAGATTTTAGCGCACGTGCAAAGCTCATTACAGGGTTTTCTTATGCCCCAGAGACATTTTTCTGAGTCAGTTTAATTCCAATGTGAGCGTGAGAATCATGGCACATATATTCAAAGACTTATCGTCAGAACTAAGCAAGAACTTCAGATTAAACACCTCCAGGCTCAACACGTGAGCTAAATACCAGTCATCAAAGTTATTGGAGTAGAATGAATCCACGCTCCTGCTCGTGATTATTCTTGCATTGAGTGGAGAGATATTTATTCGGGCATGCGAATTCCTTCCTGACTCCTTAGGGCCGACAGTGAGCTATAATTCCATCCACCGATAATTACGGAAAGTGAAACAAACTTTGTTGAACGGAGGGTCACTACGATATATTGCCAATGATGAAGAACTGGTCAGCCCCATTCAGAAGTAAACGCGCGCCTGGAACTGATTATTCGTAATTAAGTTCACTTAATTTTGAAAATGGTTGATTTAAATTTTTTTAACTACATACTTCATACAGCAACAGTCGTACCCCACAACTTCTGGCCCTTTTTTCTTTTCCATCGAAGATTTTTCACAGATATATATGATAAAAAGTCAAGAATTAGCGTTACAAATCTAGTCATACAATGGAGAGTATGAAATATATTAAGAATTATATTTATATGAAACTCCAATTTCTGGAAATATAATGCAGGTAGTTTCAGCTTAGTAACCTAAATTTCAACCTTAAAAAACTTTCAATACAAAAGTACTTCAATGGAGTTCGAAAAATCAAGCTCCCTTTAATGTATATGAATATAAAAATGGAATTAATATGAATAAATGAACGAAAATACCAGAAGTAACTTCTTAAGAGTAAGTTTTTCGCAGTGAATCGTTCAATATAGACTAAAATGCAACGAATAAATGGGATAAGAAAGAAAAACATTTCTAACTATCCGTATTTTAACAATTTATTTTCCCTTATCAACAAATTTATCTCCAAATTAGAAATTTTAATTGAAATATGATCTGCTATTGTGTCAGAGCCCACAATGAGTAAATCAGCACCAGCGTTGACTCCAAATCACTAACACTAGGAGGAGAGTTACAGCATTTTAGATTGGGAGCCTTCACCCTTGGTAGGCTGATCATTTATCGAAGTGGAAACAGCCGACGATTCGGGTCATTTGAGCCATTCAGAATAGATTTGTAGGCGGATAATGGAAGGATTACAGAAAACATAAATAATACGAGGATACATAAACCAGTTAGATCAATCCACTTCCTCAAACGAAAGGTCAGCAATTTAACATCTCGTCAGATGTAACACGCATTACAACCCTTAAAGTTGAGCTATCCTCCGAATGAGGGAAATTACCGCCCATTACAATATAGCTCCTCAACCACGCTCTCCGTATTACTGAAAGCTCGTTACAGCCAGCTTAGTCAAGAATTGGTATTCAATTTTGACCTGATTTCCTGACTAACTAACCACTCCCTTAATGCTTCCTCTATCACTTGGGAGTACTAAGGGAGTACCTATAGCGCGAAGGTTAAATGTTGATGCATGAAATTATAGTATATCTCAGCATTTTATCTTATGCAAAATTTTCATATTCAAGATACCTATGATATTTTAACAAGGTGCAATTCTATATATTAACTTTTCTAACAATTAACTCTATGCTGGTGATTGATCACCCCCTGCCAAACACCCTAGAGGTGGCTCGCAGGGTATTATGTACATGTAGATGTATGTGGTGGGGGGGTATTAAGACATCAGCCGTGAACAAATAAAAAGGAAATTCTCCGACGAAAGCCCACCCAGTATTTATGAAAATCCTTTATTATTCGGGCAAAAACGAATTCCCATGCCGATCGATTCGGCAAAATACCTCTCTTAATTTATCGTCTCCGTCGGACATGGAAATATAGCGGGGTTCTAGTATGATGTTCTCCATTTCACTCTGAAATATATTGCTAAAGGAGAAAAGGGATGTTGGAAGTGATACTTCATATGTCGATACGCATTCCGTCGAAACTTTTTATGTCTTTACTCTTTATGTCGAAACTTTATACGTCGATACTTCATACGTCAATACTTCATAATTATATACGTATTATGTCGATACTCCTTATGTCGATGCTTCATATGTCGATACCTCCCAGATACTTCATTTGTCGATACCGAATACGATTATTTGTACTTAATTGTCGATACTTAATTACCGACGAAGGAGAAAGGGGATGTAGTCAGTGATACTCCACATGACGATACTCCTTATGCCGATACTTCATACGTCAATACTCCTTATGTCGATATCTCCCAGATACTTCATACGTCGCTTTTATGTTGACTTCATCCACAACTTATACATGGGGATAGTTCAGAATAAACGGCTATGGAATAGCACCTCTCTATATTTTCTTCATCCGAAAATCTTACCACACGATCATTGCAACGGAACCCTACTTGTTTCCTTCGACCACTCAAACATCCACCATTGTCATATGAGCCGGCTCTCAAGAGGGGTAGGTAAAGGGTTATGGGTGGGGGGCCTGCAGTACGACCGATGGAGGAGAAAGGAGGTATGGGCAGTGATCAGGAATGGGGGTTGGGGAGGGGGAGGGGGTGAAGTCGTCGCACACGCAAACGATGTTTTACGGGTCCAATTAGGGGAGATTACGGGTGGACCCCTGAAAAAGTTAAAGGAACGAAGGAGGGTCGGTTGGTTGGTTGGTGTTCGGGATAAAGTTTGCCCTTTTTGGAGTTGGAAAGAGCCATGGGAAGGGGATAGATGGCGACACGTGCGACAAGATGGCGACTCTGGGGAGTCATTCCACGCCAGCGTACACTCCAATGAGACGGAATGATTGGCGCAGCGAGGAATACTCTCTCGAGGTCGAAGCCAGTGAGAGAGAGCGAGCAAGATAAACGGTTATTTCGCCCCCTCTATGTTTCGCCGACGGGAGACGAGGTCAGTGTGATACGCTTGTGTACACCTACACGCACAGATTTTCTCTGGAGTACCACAAGGGCTATCGAAGGTTGCCATTTTTTTTGACTACAGTGTTCCATCATACTCTAGCAAAATAACACTTATATTCAGCTCCAACCTTGTTCATCTGGCACAAATAATTGTAGCTAAAATTCAGCGCACTTCACAGGCTAAACATTAGCATATAATAAAAAATAAATTAAATAAAACCTGCTCTTTACAAAACTAGTACAAAATGCACCAAGAAATAAATAATAAAGCATTCCATCACTTGAAAAATAAAGCGTGAGTGCTAAAGAGACTGATAGGTGACAGGAATGGCACAAAAAATTAATATCTTAACCTCATTAGCTCCTATGCATAATTCTCCGCGCAATGAAAGCTTTTTTTACTTTTAAGGGCATTTTATATCAATAATATAAGAAGCATGCTTTTTTCTTAACTTCTATTTTTATTGATGAATTACATAATCAATTACACCAGAGCCGTTGAAGAAATTTTGGAAAAAAATATAACTACCGCCATTAATTGAGAAAATTTAAAACTAGTTTTCCGTATTGAAATTGAGTTCATTAAATGAGCCTACAAACAAAATAACAAATGTTTAACTATTCAATATTGGAAATATTATCATCAGAAGCAAGCAACTGAAAAAATTTCAAGCCGATCCGTCAATGGGAAGTGGGTAATAAATCCGTAACAAGATTCCATCGATGAAAAAGAAAAACATACGACACAAGTTAAGCAAAAGTATGTATTAATAAATATTTTAAAATTTAATTATGAAGCAAGAATAAACTGCAGAAAGGAAAATATAACTTTTGGAGAAAATAATATCAACCAAATTAGAAAATTGATTTTTTTAACATGCTACCATTCAATGAAAGAAAACTCGACCACGGAACCAATGGAATAATATAGAGATGTGCGAATAGTATCCGCGAATACTCGAATACCTCGAATATTAGAAAGTATTCGATATTCGAGGTTTCGAATAGTTATGCGAAAAGTACCGCCTCGAATACCTCGAATACTTTGAATTTCGCGTCATACACTGTCGTACGCACGTCGTTGGTAGTTGACTCGGAAAAATGTAGAGAACTGTAGTCATTTAGTGCTCGCAGCGCCGTTTTACGCAAGTTGACGAATTACTTCAAATTCGTGGATTTTAGCGGTGAAAAGAGTTCGACGAGGGGAACCGAAAATGGTCGGGTGAAAAAATCCGAAAATCCCCGATTCCCCCCACCAGGAGAACCTCAGTGCCGTGGGATAGCAACCTTAGGGCATTTCCCACGATCCGCTATCCCCCTCCATTCAGCACTCGCCTCACCCACTCTGACGCTTTCCTCTTCTCCGAAATCAAACAAAAGGTCCCAGCTCGCGCAGGGATCGCATTACGAAGACCACTGCTTCGAAAAAAATATCGAGTTACGAGAACAATAAAAGCGTGTTTCACGCCCTCCCCCCTTTTCTCACCCACTGACCTTTTTCTGGCTACCTGCTTAGAAGTTCCCCATTTCTGGAGGTCAACTGCTGTGTGAGTACCGTGGGATACTTACATTAGCGTATTTCCCAAGATCCGGTATCCCTCTCCATTCAGCACTAGCCCCCCCCTCTGAGGCTTTCCTCTTCTTCGAAATAAAAAAAAGGTCACAGCTTGCGCAGGGATCATATTACGAAGACCTTGGCTTCGAAGAAAATACCAAGTTACACGAGAACAATAGAAACGTGTTTCCGGCCTTCCCTTTTCTCCCCCACTGACCTTTTTTTTCCTACCAGCTTCGAAGTTCCCCATTTCTGCGGAGGTCAACCGCTGCATGAGTCATCTATTAGCACAAAAGGTGTCTAAGAATGACTTTCGTCAATTGTTGTTACACCTTTAATGAATTGAAATATTAGTAATGTGCGCGTAATTTCAAAAAGAATAAGACCAAACACGACGTATTTCTGAGTTTATTTAAGCATTTTACGCAAAGAAATAAATGTCAAAATACGACGGAGACTTAGCATTCTGGCGAAACTCGATATGAGCAGCAGAGCTTCTCGGAAGTTGATGCGGTATTTTTTTCCGAAAGCATATATTAAGTTACAATTAATGAGTGGTGCTATAAATCTTTATTGTTACAGTCCCAGACAAAGGGATATTTTCTCAGAATATTTGGTTTCTCCCTGATAGCAATTCCAATTCATCTTCTTATCTCGTGAGAAATCCCAAAGATGGACTGAAAATAATTGAAGAAAATCCGGTGGAAAAGAGCTTATATTTTGCAGAATGCCTCATATTGTCAGCTAGCACTTGGCAGCAGAAGTGGGGGTAAAGCGATGTTAGTTGAATTAATTATATGCCCAATTGTTTCTATAAAATTAAAATATTCATTAATCAGCTAAATTCCTGTTCGAATCATTTAAAGGAAATCAAAATTATTCCCCAAAATCTTGTGTTGCCTGCTGCATAGGCAACCGAGTCAAAAATTCCAGCATTCATCATTTAGTATTCGAGGTATTCGAAATTCGAGGTATTCGAATATTCGAGCAATGATTTAATATTCGAATTCGATATTCGAATTCGAGAAATCTGCTATTCGACCCATCTCTAGAATAATATAAACGGTTGTTTCATTCGTCTACGTTTTTCCATTAGCAGAGGAGTTGTAATTGAAACACTAGTAGGTATACACTTTCACGCAGAGGTTATCTCAAAAATAACCAACTGGTTATTCAGAGTTACAATTCTTGTACGTAATAGAATTTCATATAATACGTTAATTCAGGCGATATACTGCTGACGCGATGCACAACTACACCGCTGTTTAGAGCTCCATTTAGTGCTGAGTGTAAGTTTCGGAGTACCGAGTTTCACAATATTCTGAACACACTCTACAACCACTTATTGGTAGTGTTTATTGCATGCATAAATAATTTTAATTCAAATTGAGAATACTCGACACGCTTAGTAACTCAAAAATAAGCATCGTTTGTCTAGCTTACAAGAAGAACACGAAGTTAAATACACGCTTCCAAATCTACAAATATGTAAAAAAAAAAGTAACTCGTCATTGCCACCTGCGTAAATGTAAGGTCCAATAAGTGACCTTGGTAATTAAAAATAATTTTCCATTTTTGTGTGCATATTCAATAAGTCTGAGAATAGGATGTAAACTATTTTTCATTATCCGTAGGGCCCATGAGGCTCTGGCTAGGGCCCTGAACCATTTCCATAAGAAATATATGTAAAGTTCGTTATTAATGCCTGCAGACCTTTTTTCTTTTGCATATTTCAATTAAAGATAATGGTTACATTTAGTTGACACACATACCATTGGAAAGGAAAAGAAATGCACATTCTTAATCTTGCCATCAATATTCGTTTTCCACGTGATTTATGGTGAAATTTGAAAAACAATACATAAAAATGCTGAAATTCTGGCGTTTTTTGCTTACTGTCCTCTTGACGACAGGCAGTATTGTTTATGTAGTTTTTTATCTCTTCTATGGATACAGTTTGCGATGACATAGAATCTTCAAATTATCCACCTGAGGTTTTGAATTTACTGAATATGTCAGACATACCATCGCACCGTTTACAACAAGGTTAGATCTCCAGTTAATTTTGCTTCGTAATTGGAACCCACCACGGATGTGCAATGGCACGCAAATAGTCATTAAAAGTTGATGAAAAACGTTGTCGAACATTTTTGAATGAAAGTTCTTATGAGAACCTCTCCCCTATGAAAAAATTGTATAAAACTGTTTCAAATTTTTATACATTGCCATGGAAATGTATAAGAATGTATAAAAATTTTAAACAGTTTTATACAATTTTTTCATGGGTATTACTACCACGAATCCTAATTATTCCCATAGATGTGCCAATAGAACTCAAAACGGGTTCTTTTCCAATTAGATTGGCATTCGCAATAACAGTCAACATGTCTCAAGACCAAACGAAGTCTGTTTGCGGCTTAGATTTAGGTACACCGTGTTTTTCACACGGACAATTATACGCGGCATACTCTCACCTAGGTAAACCATCCAGTTTGTTTGTGTTGTCAAGCATCTACATCTACATTATACCTTGCGAGCCACCTCTAGGGTGTTTGGCAGGAGGTTATCAATGACCAGCATGCAGCATGCAATTGGACTCCGACTAAAGGTGGACTCACTAAAAATATCGTACACTACATTGCACTAAGACTCTTATAATGTTTTTTGCCTTAATTTGTTAAAGTGGTGCAACTTGAAATTTATTGATTTAGGCAATAAAATTAAAATGCATCCAAAAAATGAATGTTTGGTGTTTTGTTATTTTCACAGGTCATCATCGCTCTCAGCATTCTATACTCTTATAGCGCTCTTTGAGTCACATACCACATTCCCACACACTTACAATAAGTCAGTTATATTTTATTTGACTCCAAAATATTCACTAGAAATAATTTTTATGGCAAAAAAAGTTTGCCGGGTCAGCTAGTAACAATTTACCTATTTATTCTTGCGATGATTAATAACTAGATACATAACCTAGAGATATAACATAAACGAATCGGTGTTTGTCCGTAATAATTGCCTTTTTAAAGAAAATCTACGTTTTTAACATACTGAAAACTAATTTAAACATATGCATGCATATTTTTACTTTAATTATTAGTTCCCTTAATAATGTGTCATTAAACACTTAAAATTTGTTTCACATAAGGACGGTTCTGGTGCAAAATGACCCTTGCTGTTGACGCACCCCGACAAATAAACTAACTAACAAACTCGAATCGGTGGCGATTATCACTACATGCATAAAAGGCATGCATATGAATATGCGAAAAAAGAAATGAGGCAAATTTAACCAGTAAGATAAGACCGTATTGTACAACTGCTACCGTAAACAAGGGAACTTAGCAGCAACTTCCGCACGCAGGATTTTCAGTCGCATAAAGGGGTTCTCAAGAGCTAACTTCACGGGGATCTTGAATAGCGGCACTGGGGACCTATTTCACGAGTTTCCTCGCAGCAGGTCCCAGAACAGCTCTCAGGAAACTTCGAGATGCATGTCAATTAAATAAACCCAGACTCCCCCGACCTCCAGGTCAGTCCCACAGTCAGTCGATTCTCGGCCAGGCCCCCTTGTGTCACCCGGTCCACAACGCAACATTCGCCTAACAAGGGGAGAGTCCGATAACTCGGGTCTCCAAGGAAACCGGCATCTGAGGTTTGAAAGAAAGTTTGGACAACCGAGCGTCAAACCATTTGTTTCCGGCTTGCGATAAAGGATAGGCGTTGATTGGCAGATGTTCAATGAATAAACACAGGGATTGGAATTCGCTTAAGGGAACGACACTGCGAACAGCATTTTAATGAATTTTTACTATTTTTTGATATCCTCGTCACAGTAAAATTCATAAAAAATTATAGATATTTTACGGATATAAATTACAAATTAAATCTCCAAACTCAAACAGCTCCAACATTCCGTCTATAAGGCTGCATAGCCACCATAATGCCTTTAATCTTGAGCCAGGGAGGTAAGTCATGCAGAATGTACCCATGAGAAGATTGGAAATCGATGTAGGGTCAATTCACTCCAAACTTTTTTCAATTGAGGGCATCTATTAATAATGAAAAATCACTCTCAACGTGTGCGAGACAATAATGACAAAAAGAAACAAACTTAACTTTAAAAAATAGCGATTAAATAGCTTACATATTTCTACATCTACATATTCTACATCAAAACTTATCTGATCACCTCCAACGATACAACTCCTAATTGCCTAGTTTTTAAGCACATAACCACACGAGAAAATGTAGCCAATGAATTTATGTATAATTTTTTCAAAATAAAAATTAAGTATCAATCATAGAAATATAATCGAAGACTGGTGTAAACTGGCTCTCCAAGCATATCTAACCTCAGCATGCCTTGATGGAGGGTTCTGATATCGTCCCACTAGTGCCGAGTCTTGCTTTCACACGATTTCTCCATATTATATCTAACCATGTCTCTTTCCTTCCTACCATTACTCTCAACAAGTACCCCTGCTCCTCAATATTGATTTTAAAAAGTACTAAAAATCTAAAGAGAACAAACACTTTATTACCCTTGATATTCATATTAGAAGTATTTTCAAATATGAATGAATAATTGGAGAAAACGAATGTGGTTTATTCCATGTCTGCCGCGTGAACCGAGGTAAAATCCAGCGCCGTTGAACCTCGGCAAAATTTCCATAGAAATTAAAGAACCTAGTTAGCGCAGTGGACCGGAAAGACAAAGGTCTGTGCTTCTATTCCCGGTCCAGGGCAATTTTGACCCCTGGCTATGTATGTGAATTGAGACACAAGCCCATTTATTCGGCACATGATTATAAATTGAATGAGCTAATTAATAGATATAATAATACTAGCTGATCCGGCGAACGTCATATCGTTTAATTACAATTGACCAGTTAAGTTTCACGATTTATAAATCAAAAGAGGTTGTATTGATTTTAATAATTATTTACTTTTATAACAAATTAAGAAAAAAAATCAATGAAACTACTAAGATAAACATTTAATGACTTCTTAGAAACATATTTTCTTTATTCAATCTACAGAGGGTAGACTGGGTCACGCATACGCGGATTTATTTCAATTAATTTTGTAATTTTTATGTCTTAACTTAGGAAATTTTTGACATTATCTATAAAGAATTTATTAAAGTCGAAATGTTATACATTCAGTTGTTGGCATATGTGCTTTTTCAGCTGCAAAAAAAAGATATTTAGGTCCAAGCAAGTCCTTTTTCTAGTTTACGCAACGCTATTCCCATGCTTGATTGACGCTCAATATCTCGTGAAAATAGCCCCTAGAAGCAGAATTAATACGTGCCGCGCTAAATAATCGGTTCGGAAAAGCGCCCTGGTCTACCCTACACATTCGCCTTCATTCACTCGAGGCAAGCACCTTCTGATATACGACATGTTTTGATAGCTTTTGTAGTGTTACTAACTCCTAAAAAAATAACCCTATGGTCAAGATCAATTTTTTCGTGAACTTTTACCATTTTTTAATGTTTATTCTGTTATCCACAGCTGAGATGAATCCAAAACATGAAATACTATTAAATTCGGTACAGCCGTTCTCGAATTATAAATGGTGTAACTAACACGATTTTCGACTTTATTTTGTATACATATATAGGTAATAACCAGACTGCAAAAACATCACAGACTTTACTAGTGTTTAACTCTTCCTTATCCCATTTCGACCTAGAAACATTTCTGCTTGGAATTGCGAAGATGTTTAGGTACATTTCTCCTATAAACGTCTTCAATGACCCAGAGAAATATTCTGGTGAAACATCAACTTGTTTCTTCAGAATGATCCGTAGCCTTATAGGTACACGGGGTGGCAACGAGGTCAGACTCTAGTGTTGTTCAATTACTAAGAGAGACCTTGATAGAAAGGATGAATCTTCGGGTAAGTCTTATTTTCGGACGAGGAAAGCTAAAATAATGTATGCAATGTTATTTTCTGTTTACTTTCATGATGCTTACATATAATTTTACAGACTCTAGGTGTCTATACTAAATTTACGTTTCGCTGCCGTCCTTTCCGTCAGTGAGCTTATTTCGACCGACATCAGTAATAAATAAGTCGATTTGTGTTACTGCAAGCTTCAATTACATATTTGTGACAGTTAGACGGTGAAACGGAGTGCGTCCTTTCTCAAGAACCTCATTTGCTCAGAATGGTAGGATGTAGTCATGTGGCTACGGTGGGCGGAAATGAGTTAAATTTTCACCATGCAGTTTAAAACACATTTATTTACATTAAGATATCTCTTGCACCCCTTACCTTCTCACCCCCACATATTGTCTGCTCAATATCTTAGTTTAAAATTACAAGCCAGAACCTAACCCATTTACGCCCGCAAAACTTTTTACTCGCGATTGTGGAGATATTTAGGTACCTACGATGCTCCTATGGTCGCCTTTAATAATCCAGCTAAATATTTTAGCTATACATGAATTTGTTTTCTTTTCAGAATGACCCGCACCCCAATAGAAAGCATCTTTTTGGATGTAAGGAAGTAAAAATTAAAGAAATCTATACAATGCAATTTCCTGCATACATTTATGATAATATCATGCACTGCGATGCATGGCAGAATTAAATTTGAAAAAATGCGTAGTAATGAATTTCTGAAAGAAGAATAACTCCCCACAACATAGCTTTATAATACGGGGCACCCAATTAAAGGAAGTTGAGTCCATGAAATATCTAGGACTCAATACGGATCTATCAAGGAATTAACATATTCGGGAAATAACCGGTCAAGCTAATCGAAAAACGCGTTTTGTTAAAAGAATATTTGGAAAGTACGACGATAAAGTGAGAGAAATTAGCTACTTCTCCCTCGTTAGACCCCATTTAGAATACGCTCCCAGTCCTTGGGGCCCTCATGAAAAAGGTTTAATAACAGAGTTAGAACGCGTGCAAAGAAGAGCTGTTAGGTACGTAAAAGGTCGTTACGATAGTCTTGTTAGTGTAACTGCCTCTTAGATAAACCCAGATGAGAATCTCTGTCAGACCGTAGATTGAAAAATACACTTAAACTTTTAGATGAATTCAAGAGCAGTGTCTTTTCTAAAGAAGTTAGCCATATCATACGGACGCTAACATACTACGGAAGATCAGATCATATAAAGTATGAGAGACTGTAGAACAGACAGATTCAGAATGTCTTTTTTACACGATCAATAAGAGATTATAACGGCAGCGTTAGAACTCACAAATAGATTAGATGACTTGTAGTGTAGCCAATAACTTATGTAAAACTTAATGCATGTTTCCGAATGTTATTATTATTTCTAGCAGCATGTGGTAGTATAATATGTTAGTATGCGTGACGCTTTCTGGACCGTATTGCGTGCATGTGGGAATCCAATTGCATCTTGCATGTTGGGGATTGATCACCCCCCGCCAAACACCCTAAAGGTGGCTCGCAGGGCATTATGTAGATTTAGATGTAATATACAGACGGCGTCCATATTGAATTTCCGTTTCGCACGCGCCACTTTACGTCAGTGGGATTATTTAAAATAAAAAACTTATAATTTGATTAAGTTATTAAAAGCTTCAACAACATATTTGAGCAACACAGCATAAAGGAATCCGAGTTTTCTTCAAGAGTCTTTCTCAAACTAGTTTCGCAAATAGGGCGGCACATTATTTTAAGGTGACGTTTTTCAAACTATCTTCAATATTATCTCTACTGTATAGATACCTTTTTCTCAACATATACGCAACCAAACTCTACAAATGAGGTACCAAAATGCACAGAATTTATCAGAGAACATGCGACGGCATATCTTACTTCCTAAATATTTCTGTTGTTTTCTAAAATTGGTTTTTAAATAAGTAAAAAAAAACAAAAGAAAAAAAACGGTACATATTCCTCACATTAACGACGGACAAACTGATACATTTGTTCATTTGCAACAATATCTCGGATTCTTTAAATAACTTTTATCAAAAGGCGGCTGATTCCACATTCAAGTCTCCTGTTGATACGTAAGTATGAGTCATCATGTGCGTTTAATAGAGGATAGTGTAATTACTTCCAATGTTGTGCTTGAAGAGGTCCTCTAACCTCAATTTGTACATGAACATTCCAATTAAATTTGTACATAAGACCCCACCTTATTTTCTACATTTTAAAATTAGAAATGCGCCTATCCCTCTGTGGACCTGCATTGAAAAGAGCGGGCGCAGCACGCTCGTTTAAAATAAAAACTAATAAGTTGATTAAGTTATTACAACCTTCAACAACATATCTGAGCAACACAGCATAAAGGAATCTGAGTTTTCTTCAAGAGTCTCATACGCTCAAAATGATCGGATGAAACTACAGGGCTACGGTGAGTAGAAATGGGTTAAAAACTAGTTTCGCAAATAGGGCGGCAAGTTACAGTAGATTCCGTTTCATAGGTCCACCGGTTACTTGGGTCAGCCGCTTAATTGGGGCATATCTTGAAGAACAGAACCCAATAGAGGAATATCCCAGAGTATTCTCCGCTTAAATGGGACAACATGCCGCTTTATTGGGCCATGAGTCGGCGAAATAGACTCTATACTCGCGACGGAATTAATTTTTTTTTGTTTTCAGAATACTATTTTTTTAATTTTCCTCCTTTTATTTACTCTTATTTTTCACAAATGCTCCTATTCTTGCCCTGTTTTGAAAGCTCTTCTTGTTATACTATCCGCAAGAGAATAGGACTTTTCTTTAATAGGACTTAGTAAAATACATTCATTCGGCGTCGCCCGAGGCTGTGAACTTTTTAAACTATTTTGTTATAATTCTTAAAAATCATAATAAATTAATTAAATTCGCTGATTCAATAATGAAATGAATAGTTTAATAAACTTATGTGGCATTATAAACATTCTTTAGTCTTCTTTCTGTCATTTCAACGTTTGTTTATGCCCATATACGGGATATTTCGCCTAATTGGGGCAGAGTGCACAAATCCCGATATGTCCCAATTAACCGGAATCTGCTGTATTTTAAGGTGACATTTTTTTCAAACTATTTTCCCATAATTATTCAACTACAAAAACCTTATTTCGGCATTCAAGACTAGTAAAGTTGGGTACTTAGTCTGGTCTCCTTTTCTCATCGCCCTTTTCCCCGCCTGAGGTTTAAACCTGAAATATGACTATCCCCACGCACTAACGGCAGTACGCCACCCAAAGATAATCCTCAAAGTCATATTTCCTAGAATGAGCTATGAGGAAATGAGCAAGGGAAGCTGTGAGCTACTTTGAAATATCTTTCCCCTGCATTCGGGTGGGTCGCGACTCGCAGCCTTTCATTTTAGCTCAAAAGAGTCTCAGATAGGATTCCTCAAATTAAATTACATTTATATCCCATCAAAGGTAAAACGCGACTTAACATTTTTTGACACATTCTTAATTAAAAATTGCGAGTATTTCAACAAACATTTTCCGTAGAAAATTTACACCGCCATCACATGCTTAAAAAGCCAATTTCAATTTTCACTATTCTAATACATACGAGAGAGAAAAAACTCATTGCTCTTGTTTCTTCCTTCAACCGTTGACAGAATGTAACATTTTCCCCTAAAATTAACATAAAACATATTTTTGTAATTCTTTGAATCTTCATGATTATTGAGACAAAACTTTGTAATGGAAAAGAAATGAATTTAACATAGTAAAAAGAGCTTTTTCAGTGGCGTAGCTAGGAATATGCTTTGGGGTGCGGGATAGGGAATTTGGGGGAGGGACGACACCCCCCAGGCAACTGGGAGTCAGGGCGTTAGCCAACGGTCGGTATTCAGTGGCTCATGTCACTGACGTGATATTGATGAATGATCTTTAACTCTAAGCAGATGCTGTTATTATATTTATTTACATCAACTCGAAAACAACACTATTTGGACTTTATAACGGAGGGTTTTCAACAATTAACATAGGACAATCACGAACAATCATGCCCTGGTCAGGGGTTAACCATCCATGCGGGATTCGATCCCGCGACCTTCAGTGTGGCAGGCAAGGACTGTACCCCGCCGCCACCAAGGGCGGCAAATCAATTAAATCCGGTAGTAATTAAAAAGTTTCTTGTGGCGATCCGGCAAATTATATCTTAACAAGACAATAGATTGAAATATTTTTTATTTCTCTGAGGCTTCGTGGGGGGATCTAACCCCTCATAGTTACGCCACTATGCTTTCCTATTTTCACAATAATTTATTTCAACCTAACGAGGTTTCGGCATATTATGCCTTTTCCATGGTTGAAAATGACCTTATGTACCGAAACCTGGGTAGGTTGAAATAACTAAGTGTGAAAATAGACCTGCACTTTTCATTGTGCTAAATATAATATGTTCCCACGGTATTAAACCAGAAACTATATCTTTTACAGGAAAAGTACTGTGCTAACACATAATAGTGAAATTTGCAGGAAAGAATATAAAGTATAAGAGAGGAATCAAATATTTAAATACGACAAAATACACAAAAGCAGGGTTACTATTAGCTAAATGATAGAGGTACCGCGATGGCTAACGTTAAGGTACTTGAAGAAAGTCCAAATTCACGAACTGAATCTCTGATTTCCTTCCCTTGGATGTAAGGGTCGCCGACTGCACAAGTTTGAGCAGGTTGATATAGTTCAGTATAATGAAGATGGACATTCCCTTCATGGTGTCTCTTACTTAAATCATTCACCACTGCTCCACCTGCATATTAATGTGACTGCGCCAAAGTTAGCAACCTTGAACTATATTTGTACGTCAACTACCACACAAATCCATGCCATTGGTACATAATGGTTTTCATGATTCATACAATGTGAAAGAAATTAATGATGGATATTTCTGGGAAATCGTTGCACTACTATTTTCGTATTTTTAAATATAATCACATGGTAATCTGTCTTGAAATAAATTAATACAACACATAAATACCCATTAAAAAGTTTTAATTACTACCAAATTTGATAAAATTTGTATCACCTTTAAGTCATTAATCGCCAAAGCTACGAAATGTATCGAAAAGTATATTTATTAAACCTTTTTGTGGAAAATTTCAGGGCTGTTGAATTAATTTACGCATGAATTACATCTGATTACGACTGAAAACACAATATTTTGACATTGAGATCGATGAAAATAAACAGATGGGATACGAATAGGATTAGAACATAATAAGCACCTAATAAGAATGAAATAATCAAATACAAAATAAATGCCCCCAATCAGTACCCTACCGCCGCAGAGGTGGCAATAAATGTACCCCCACGTCAATTTTATGCAGATGCCAAGGTAGGATTTAGTTCAATAAATAGTCAAAGAATAGTCAAAGCTATCAGAATTATAGGGGGCTCAAAGAATCACCGCGTGAAATGCTTTCATTGCCATTAAATATTTTTACGAGACAAAATCATTCAATACAGATGGCCATTATGGATATTAAACCAAGCCGCGAGAACAGATCATAAATTATTGAATAAATTCTACGTATCAAATTAGTAAAAATATGATTAAATAATTATGCCTTCAAGAATGTGTAACAGTATCACCCTACTATGAAAACATGGAACTCTCATAAAAGAGATAATATTACAGGAAAAGTTGATCGCTGAAATTCGGATGCTCACTTCGAATCACTCCCTTTCACCCTGAAATACAACTTGGTAGGGTAGGATCCAATTACCCTCTCTCATTTAGAGTGAACAAAGGCTTGTCCCCCGTTTGAAGCCGGAACTTGTCGATAGGGAGCACATCGCTCTAGTAACAAATCCATCTTGAGCACAATTTCAAGGCTGAACTAAAAATTGTAATAACTTTCCATCAACACTTTAACATTCATAATTCAGAGTATGCTACCCGAATCTATACACAACATTCCATTTATAATAATAAATTTCCACCGTAGCTTTGACATTCATAATTAATGGGTATGCTACGTGAAGCTATAAGCCACATTTCATTTATATGGTGCTAAGTACGACAGAAAGAATAAAATTCCATTCCACATTTTCACATCTTTACGAGCACGACAGCAGCGGAGGTGGCACGCACCGTCATCACCCGCTGGAAATCCTCCTCGTAAAACTTCACTCACCCCTCACACGCCTTTAGAAATCACGGGAAACTGAAATGCAAAACGCTTGGCGAGAGGCAGGCGGAATAAGTGTCGGAAAAGGATATTCGCAAGCAAAACGCAAAGCCAACCCCTCAGCGTCATCTTCGCTCTTTCGCAGATGCTTGGGTCTCTTCCGCCAGCCCCTGTCCCTGCGGGACGCCCTCCGCACACCATCCCGGGCGATATTGGCGTCATAAACTTCAAGCCGACCTTGGGATTTTAGTAGAGGTGGGTACCGCGTGATAAAATTTACGAGAATGCGGCAAAGGGGCCTGAGTAACAGCCATTAGCGAATTCCCTGAATTATTGGCGAGCGAGAGAGAGAGAGAAAAAAATGTAAGGTTGAATGGGCTTGGTGAGTCGTCTCCACTCGTGCAGTTTCACTGCAGAAAGGAGTAAACAGATCGCCAGGTGTTTCTCTCGCAAGTGTCGTCTTTCGCGTTTTGCGGATGAACAGCCTCGACTGCAGTGTGGAAGTGATAAATTGGCCCAATCATTTCAACGGAAAAGTAGTTGGAAGAGATGGTTAAAGTGATGACCGTAAGCTTTATACCTGGTGACTTAAACCACTTGGCTGCCTGAAAAATCCCATCGAGACGACTTTATGCAATTAGGACAATAGAAAGAAAAAGTCGATTTGCAAACAGAAAAGAAGTGCTTGAAAAGAAAAGGTGCAGAAATCGTAAATTCGGGTAATACGAAAGATGGCTTGATATAGAGGAAATGTGCTAGAATTTATTTTTCCATATTTTTGATGAAAAGAGATATCGAGACAAATATATAACGATTTCCACCGAAAACAAGATGAATTTTCGGCGTAAAACATTTCTAACGACAGCAGAGTTGGAATGCATTATGCATTAAAGTGAAATGAAAAATATCTTATAATAAATATGCCATTTAGTGTATTAGGAAAAATACTTCCTCGCACAAGTTAGAACCACAACATTATAACTACGTTGGAAAATTCGCTGCTATACCACAAGGCCAACTCATCCACTGATTCCAATGGTGTCTTGTGAATCGCACTAAATTTTAACGCGCTGTGGCATTATTTACATTAATATTGTGGCAAAGATTTGAGATATTTTACGTTCGTTATCTCTTATCAAAAGACAACAGCGTAAGTTTTAAGAAAATATACTTCGACGGAACGGCCTATAAATTATATTTACTAGAAAAAATAAATTGAAGTCCTAGAGGTGGATTTATCTAACATGATCTGAACAGCTCATGTGGTATTGAACGTTGCACAAACCCCGTATACATTTTCCTTAATTGATGTAGTAATAATAATATTGCGGGAGATGGGAATGTTCTTCAAATTTCCCTCCTACTGGTACCATATAAAATACTAAAACTCAATTTCCAAACTTCGGAGAAATTGGCGACCGTACATTATCATCCATATTAATTTCTTTTAAAACTACACTCAACAACGCTACGTCCACATTTTTAATTTATTTCTTTTACTCATTCCTTTACCACCGAAAACAGCCCCATTGCTCTTTCACGCCGGGCTTTTTTATTTCACGAACAGACGTACACGAACACCCATGAACTAAAAAGGGCGAACTCACCCAAGCGGGACTCGAACACGCGACCTCTTGTACGTCAAGCAAGTACTACACCCAACCGCAACTGAGGTTGGCAAATATAAAGGAAGATATTTAAGGGCATGGGTTATACAAAATACTTCAGTCTACTATTACTGAGGAAGTGTTTGATAAATAATGAAATTAGGAAAACTAATGAACAGATTGAATAGTTTCTCAGACTTACGAGCTTTCAAGTAATAGGGTGTACCGTAAAACTATAGGATAGTGTCGTAGAGCTCCCTGGAAACACAACAATAAGACAGTTCATGACAAGCTATTCTTTTACAACACCCACGTTCTAAGTTAAAAACTCCGAACTAAATAAAAACCGTCTATACAATGTAAATTACAAAAAATGAAATTGTACACCTATGTCTAATAAGAACCATGTTTTGGCTGGTATCACCCTCCATTACAAGAAAAAATTACACTTGAAGGATTTTTAAAGACTCCTTCTCACTGAGGAAACAATAAAATCAAATTTTACGCATGACGTTTAACTCAGAAGAACGTTAGTTGTCATATCATAAATTAGACGTTTAACTATTTCAATTTTCCCTTCTATTCATTAATATCACAAACTTAGAGAGGTCTAAATTTGACTCAAATACGATCGTTTAAAGAAATAGCTCTTTCATTCTCGGGATAAGTCTCAACTCAACTTTGATGATTCATCCGGACTTTTAGCAAAGGTGTAAATGTGAGTAAACTCGACAAGTACCTACTCATCTCTTCGGGTCGACCACTGAGCAAATTTCATACAGCTATGAAAGCTCTCACTAGCAATTTTACTGAAGAATGGGCAAAGAGTACACCAGCAAAATGAATAGCTTTGATTCGGGAACATGACTTGACAGCCATATTCTTGTGAAAAAGCATTTGCACCAAATAAATGAAAGACACTCCGGGACAGAAAAAATTAGCAATAGGACAGGTAAGAAAATGTTTCATCGAAAATTTCCAAGAGGGTCAGAGGATGACGATATTCCCTAGGGCCGAGTAACAAGAGCAAGGAAGGAATGAAAGACAGTTAACGATTCCAAGAAGCAGGACAGAAGATGGACGGATCCCTTAAGGACACAGGGGCCGAATAAGTTAGGGTTCCGTTTCTGAGTAAGGACCACATCCAATTTTTGTTAGAACTCCTAAGCAAGGCATCGGCTTTAGAAAAAAAGAGATAATATATTACCCTTTAATTTTGTCAATATTTAAAATGAATAAAGGACGTTTTAAAAAAATGTATTAACATCTAGAAACAAGCCATATGGCTTACTCATTAAGAACGAATGTAAGGAATTGTAAGCAGAAAAGCATTCATATTTCAACCCGCTGACACTATATCACATCTACATCTATTACTATAAAATACCCCGCAAGCCACCTCAATACCCGTATAGTAGGGGGTGTTAGGACACCAGCTGTTTGCATATAAAAAGCAAATGGTCAAAGAAAATTACGACTAGCATTTATGAAAGTCCTTTATGGTTCGGATAAAAATGAATTCCCATATCTATCAGCTCGGCAAAATATCTCTCATTATATCGCTCATGTCGGACTAGTAAATATAGCGGGGCTGTAATATGATGTCCTCCGTGTCGCTCTTAAAGATACAATCTCAATTGCTCAAGCAAACTACGCCTAGCGCGCAGCCTACGAGTCTCTAGCGGCTCTCCGTCTAATTCGCTTAACATCTGGGTAGCGTTGTCCATTACTGATAGGAGTGATAAGTGCTCTTTTCAGCAGAAGCATTAAAAAAAGGCCATCCTCCTGAGAGATGATTAGATAAAACTCCAAGCAATAACGAATTTACTTGACGGATGCAATAATTAACCTTCAATTAAAATTGATACCGTACTATTTACGTAATAATTATTATCAGGCTACAACTAAACAGGTACACCACTCATACTAGCAACGGTAAATGAATGATCGAATTTGATTTTATTTTGTGCAGTTCTTACAATTATCAAATATTTTATTCATGCAACGATATTAAACACCCAATATTTATGAGGGATTACGATCAAGACCGAAAGAGGATTTAAGTTTGAACTTCATTGATATCATATCCAAACTGAATAAAAAATACCTTTTCAATTTGTAATAGAGCTCACTTGCCTCTCACTTCAATTAATGTATCAACAACAAGGGTATATTTTGAAAACGGATATGGATTACCTAAATCAACCAACGCTACGCCGAAACAATAGCGAATACGATACCTAAGTCTTAATTCTGCACTTGCCCACTCTACCAATAGTAATTAAACGATTCAAAGGAAAAATAATGAATTGATTCATCTGTAGGAGGAAATGATACAATGCAAAACACCATAGCCTAGAGGTCCATAGAATCGCTTAAGGGGTTTAATAGAAATTTTGTTATGTTTACGTTTCATAGCTTTGGTAATCTGGAAATTGATATTACGATAGCTGGTAAAAGGAACAAGTGCGCTGTAAAAAGGAAGTTTTAAGCTCTAAATTCACAATCGATTATTTATTTCAATGGGCATTGAGAATTTACGGCTCGAATAACAGCAATGAGCAAATGGTGATTGCGTGATAGGAAAATATTCCTCATTTTTATGACGCTCATATTCTGAGAGCATCAGGTTAGTCCTAAACTTCCAACTGAAAAAAACTCTTTTAAGTTTTTTTTCATAACCCGGGTTTGGCGAAAAAAGAAGAATATTGGCTCATTCCATCCAACTGAATAAAACATAAAACCAACACTCTCACTTTCACTGTTTTCATGGTAGAAAGTACGTTGTTTACGACTTTCTCATGCTTCATAATGCCAGTCGTAACTCACTTAACAGACACATCCTCGATCTTTCCTTTCCTGTTTTAAGAGTAAAACTCGAAGGAAATAAAAGTTTTGATATTTCACCAGTTTGCCGTATTGAGTGGATTCCAGAAAATGTAATCCTTATCCTTCACTTTCACTTGTTAGGGTAACCTAAAATCATAACTGGGCAGTTTATTGCTCTTATCTCCTTTATTTTATAATTACCAAGTTGCCACTTAAAAATCAAGCAAGCATTTTCTGATTTTTCTAGACTTTCCAGGAAATTAACTTTTATTTCACAGACTTTTCAATAGTATGAATCGGGAAATGAATGCATTAAAATTACGTATAAGTAATTGAAGAAGATAATATCGAAGGAGCATGAATCCATCCAGTGTAGTTGTTGGCCAAACCAATTTTTACGCATCTCAAAGCTACCAAGGCCATCAATAACGCTTATTCCCATAGATTTTATATTAGTCTATTCTACAGCCATTAATGAACAATCGAAGCAGTACCTATGTTGGCTCCAAATATATAATTTTCTTCATTAATTCCTGCGGAGTATAACAGTGCTATTTTAGAAATAATGACCTCAATTCTCAACCGCAATTCAAAATAAGAAAAAAATAGCCATATTAAGTAAGAATATAAACAGTAACGGAGTATCTTCTGGATGATTGTTGGGATGAAAAAGCACCTCAGACATGTATGCAGTAAGGAAAAATCACCACTCGAATTGTACAACTAATATATTTTTTCCCAGATTTTTCCTGAAAATTTTGCTAATGCAAAATGAAATTATCTCTGAAATTCCATACTTTCTAGAGAAAAAAGTTTCATGATTAAACAGGGTTTTGTAAACAGTCACCACACCTAATCTCTACAAGTTGATAAGGTGGCCAGGAAAACAACCTACTTTACTAAGCCATTAAAAATTTACTGCACCATTGCATTTACCAAGCTTATCTGACGACATAAAATATATTCCGACCAATAAACATTTTTTTACCTCTTCTTACCGCATTCCCCTATACACTACACTTTCAATCACCGGCTATACATTATGTGAGAGTTTTTCCGGCCCCATCCCCGTCCAAAGATTTATTTCTCTATTTGCATCAAACCCGAAAACAGCCTCAATAAAAAAGTCCAACATCAACGTAATATCACGATAGAGAGATGCATACATAACCGCAAACACCGATGTACTGACCGGCAAACCACACCACGCAAAGTTCGAAAACGCGTGCACGGATAAACAGGAACGAAATTACGACATCAGTAAAATTAACCGATGCAGAACATAACGATATCGGTTTTTTAGTTACATATTGGTACTAGCAGGTTTAAATATTCCTGTATTTACCACGCAAAATATGAATAAGAGCATTAATTATGAGGCATTACCACATTCATGTTGATATTTAGGAAAAACAGATAAAAATTAAAGCCTTTTTTCGTTTTTCAACATACTTCCCTTGAATTTTTAACCACTAAAAAACACGTACAGGACCGAATGCTAAAAAAGTGGATATGTATAAAAATTTTACTTCTTATAGAAACAGCACGCAACGCTTATTTCATGAACATAAAGCTGCAGTACAGAATGCACATTGTACATTGCGTTGCACAAACGCATGCTTCGAGTTTTCACTTACGTATCCACAGCGCTAATCAAAAGAAAGGAAAAAGAAACACGTATATTCTCTCAGAAGAGACAGGCTGGGAGGACAAAAAAAGCAAATATGTGAATCACACCACAAACTAAACTGAATTTTTTCAGTGGCCCCACTACGCTTTTCTGGAGTAGGAATGATGATTCAGTAATGATTATGTTTACTTACGGGAAAGGTGGTTTGGCGGATAATTCAATTCCTCTAGTGATGAATACATGAGTTTATTTTTACTGTTTTTACCCAACCTGGGTGCAGTGCGTGGTCATCAACTATAATGACCGGAGAAATAATACTCAGGACATTTAAATTTTGAATTAAGTATTTTATAGTGTATTCATACAAAAATATAGAGGAACAATCGCTACTATCACTGTTCGAGCGATAGAACTTCCTGCTCAGGTACTGCGCTTCTTTAGAAGAATGCTTCACTTCCGCCCGGCAAGTCTTTTTTTTTCAATTTATTACATATTTAAAACTTACATTCTTACCTTGACAGTTTCAGGGAACATTAAGAAGACCGCTTTCAGCATTTTTCCAATATTCTGCATCTCAAGTGTGAACATTTCACCTCATTGTTTTCTCATATGTAAAGTATATACATTTGAGATTAAGGCAAATGCTGTAAAAATATATTTGCTCTGATTGTCATCAGAATTTTCAGATGATAACCTAAGTTTTGAACGAGTATTTTATCATGTAAAAAACGGAATTAATTTATGTAGAGTTACTTATAACTTGCGACCGTCCAACTAACTACCATCACAAGTTACGACCAAAAGTACTTTGAAAAAAACTAATGAAATCTCCCTAAATTATCTTCTTGAAAATCCACATATGTTAAGGCTACTTGTTCCTATCACAATATTATAATCTGCATTAGTGTTTTCGCAAGTTTTCATTAGTTTATTAGCAATATGCCGATATAATATTTATATCAAAGGATCGTGCGTCATACTACCATATGCTGTTACAAATAATAATAAAATTCAGAAACATGCATTGAGTTTAACATTAGTTAATAGGCTACCGCAGAGGCGGATCTATGGAGGGGGCTAAGGGGGCTATAGCCCCCCTTTGGGTATCCAACTTACACTAGATAGAAATGTAAATTTGCTCGGACCTCCACCACTGCTGGTAGGTTAGCCCCCACTTAACCCCCTTGTCCCTATTCGCGATTCCAGCCAAGGGAGACACCACCTGGCGGAGAACGCTCGAAACAGAGGAACGATGGTCATGACGCGGTAGTGCTATGAGGAATAGTGTATATGAGACCTTTACACTGTTTTATTGACTAGTTACGGGGGGATACCTACTTTTTGGTTTCAAAGCAATTATTACCGTTACTTGAGGTTAAATATTCATTAATTCTACGACCCTTTAATAACTGCAGCAGAAGTGGAATTGTTTCAAAGCGAGGCGACGGCTGTTGTTCCCGCACGTAGGTAGGAGCAGAAAGCTCTTGCTTAGGACGATTTTAATGGAGATACGTTGGTTTTACATGTTATAACTATTAATATAGTGTTATTTCAATTGAAAATCGTTCATGTGTCAGGTTATGCAGAAAAAAGTAGAAAAATAGCTTATATCCAATGCATCAAAGTATCCGATATCCGTGATCGCGGTTTTCGAGATTTTCATTATTACATACTCAATATTTACATTGCCATTATTATGAGCAGGATGGTATTTACCCGTGTTAGTCTGATAAATGTGTTTTTTTTTCTTCTGTGCGCGATGTGCTATTGAACAATTTACCTAAAGTTGCTGAGTATAGTAACTCAACATTGACGTTAAGTATCAATAGCAAGGAGGATGAACCTACTGTACCATTGAAAGAACGATTTTTAACAGCGTCTCACGATGTAAATTAGTAATATATGAATTATGGTAAACATTATTAGCTTATTTTGATTGATTCCAGGTGTCAATTCAGTAGACAATTCGAAGTCATCAGAACATACTGCTTTCAGACAAGAAATGGATGACTTTCACCTATTCAAGGCAATGCCAAGTTTCATTTCGACTTTGAAATGTACTTAATAGTGGGCAAAGAAACTTAGTCCCCAAATTCCTTTCCCCGTAGACAGTTACAATAACTCATTCATCGGATTATTATTTAACTGTGACACCCAATTTAAATTCAAAACCCAGCCAATTTCATGTGATGCTCCGTCGAATAAGCATAACCTGGTGTTAATAAGATTGCTATAAATACTATTGTTTCTACAGAATATTACAAAGATAATATTGCAATTCCTTTCTGAGGTAACCGAACGATTAAAACTAATATTATTAAGACAAGTACTACTTATCATACTATTACATGATTCATGTAAAAATATCAGGCCATTCAGTTTCCTTCTAACCATCAGCGGTTGGATATCCAAAATATGCATTGTTTCTCTGCATGGGATATGTTTAGTATTGAATCCACCATAGTAGTTTAAAATTTGCTTTGTACCCTTTCAGTTGTAATCATTTACACTTTGTAATAATGATGCCATATAACTCTGTAAAATTCGAGAATAGGACATACCAGTTCTGAATGCAATACTTTGAGCAAATGAATGTGTTTTTGTAACTCAAAGCAGACAATTTTTAAAACCTAACATACATACGAGCCTTTTGCAAATTACCTATTAATTGCACCAACTTGTATATTTTCATCTGAGGAATTATTTATGAAATTATTAAATGTAGCTAAATTAGTAGTAGTAGACATTATTTATCTGAAACTTTGCTGTTCAGTAACTGGTATGTACATATTTCAACATGAGGATAAAGAACGAATAACTATCGTCTCCATGATTTTGCCAAGAACAGGCAGTCAACGAAGATGTGAATCAACGGTAAAGATCCTTAAGTCTTCCTTAAATTTCTAAATTATACCAAACAAAATCATTTCCCAATGGTAAATCAAACCAAATAACTATTTCGTTCATTTATTATCCGGAAATATGATAATAATATAGGTGAACACAGCAATCCACATCAGTGAAGCAGACGGCTGTGGCGCCCAAATACAACACGAAATCTGGCTGGAATGGATTATGGTCCCATGTATTGAAGCGGCAGATTGTGTATGAAATACTATTAAGTTCTTTTGTAGTGTATTCAAAAGAAATGGCTAGGAAGAAACGCAATACGAGTCGGATGGATGCAAGTCGAGAATCAAACCTGACTGGTAATGATTAGGTACATTATAAACACCTTTAGTTACATCGTCAAGCAGTTTTCTTCAGTTCTAGATCTTCTTACGGACGAAAGAAGCCGATAAATACACCATATGAAGGTTTTAAAAGAATATTTCTATCTTATAAGCTCTTGATATTATGGTTTATGTTCTCTCCGTACGCCAATGCTTTACGATTGTTTTGATTTTACCATCATTCTGGCGGCCATATTGGAAATTGACGTCACTGACAGCAGCGCCGCCATCGGTCATTTGAGTCTCGAATACTGGATCCGCCACTGGGCTACGCTACAAGTCATCTAATCTATTTGTGATTTCTAACGCTACCTTTATAATCTCTTATTAATCTACATATATATCTACATAATACCCTGCGAGCCACCCCAAGGGTGTTTGGCGGGGGTTGATCAATCTCCAGCATGCACGATGCAATCGGACTCCCACATACACAACACGGTCCAAAAAAAACGTAACGCACACTAACAAATTATACTACCATATGCTGTTAATAATAATAGTAATAATAACAACAACTTTCTGAAACATGGATTAAGTTTTACCTAAGTTGGCAGGCTGCAATACGATTCATCTAATCTATTTGTGAGTTCAAACGCTACCGATATAATCTCTTGTTGATCGTGGAAAAAAGGCATTCTGAATCTGTCAGTTCTACAGTCTATCTCCCTTATTTTATTTATATAATCTGATCATCCGTATCACAGGAATACGTGTGCAGGCAAATGCTGCCATAGGTCTTTAGAGAAATTCCAGATGACAAAGAAAACTTTGAACGAGTATATCGACGCGAAAAAGAGGAAACGCAACCGATAGAGATAGGATCCTCTTAAACCCCCTGCTACGAAGGCTAACAAATTACTGCAATACCAGCCGCTTCCTTGCGGTCTGGTTAAAGCCAAAGACCCACCCTCCCTCATTGGGATGCTCCGCCACAGGCAACCGTACCCCACCCCATCTCTTCAAGGCAGCGTCACCAAGAGGCATGACGCAGGATACCTCACCCCCCTTCGGTACCGTAACGCATACCGCATGCTGCCGCACACAGCCCCTCATCCTCCCACCCTCCTCCCCGCTGCCCTCGCTTCACGCTTCGCAGCTCGGCGACGGCCCGATGTCGAACGGCCTTCTCTCTTATCACCCCAAGACACCGAAGGTCACCCCGTGCCCCATTCTCATAACACCCCCAGGAGCGACTCAGACTCCACCTCTACCTCCTGGAAATGCGTGAGCCCCGCCCCCCCCTCTCACTCTCGCTCTATACCACAGCCCATGGAGCGAGGCGATTAGAACCTGTTAGCCGTCAGCGGTCGAATTGACAGCCCCGAGGCTGCGTCACGCGAAATTAAACCGAAAAGCCTTGGTGGATGAAAAAAAACTGGCAATCAATACTGTCAACGAAAGCGTACGCGCAGGCAATCCACGTGTTTTACTCGTTACGTTCTTTTATTTTTAAAGAGTAATATGTTCTGCGTTTTCTAAGTTTATTGGCAGATTGCCCTCAGAAGTAGTTGGAAATGTTTGCCTTTGCATGAATTTGGAAGTATTATTTATTTAATGCAGTCCAAAATCAGCATGAGGCCCATTACGGAGGACTCACAATAACAAGAGAATAGTTAACTAATATTAAGCAAAACGCAACCAACAACAAGCTAAATATATTCAACAGTATTTACAAATAAATAACAAAGTATGGTAGACTTCATCGGGTGGTGCGAGGAGTAGGGTGAAATTACGATAGAGATGGTGCAAAATGGATGAGGGATGAAAAAAAAGGATCAAAATCTGGAAAACACTTGGAATAGGAGTTAATGGAAGAAGGAAGTCTGAATAGAAAAGAGTGTTTAGAGACAGAGAGGCGGGCGGTGAAACAATGTAATAAGTCACTCGACCTCGTCGTGCGCGAAGGAACAAGAACCGGGAAATGAGAAAGAAGGTCAGATGATTTGTAATTGCCATTAATAACATTTGAGAAGAGTGTATGGTCGATTTTTAGCATGCGTAAGATGTTTATGCCCGTGTGGTGTGCATGTGGGAATCATCTTTCATGCTGCATGCTGGTGACTGATTACCCCCCTGCTAAACACACCGGAGGTGGGTTGCAGGGTATTATAATTATGTAGATGTAAAAGGACTGGGTATGTATGGCTAGGTGGAAGTACCATTGCCCGTTTTTTTGCAATTATTATTTTAAGTATTTCTTTTTTAATTTCTATTTGTGTTAAAATTAACTGGTAAATTCATTAAATATAACCTTTGCCTTTATTTAGCCATACAACTGAGTATTTGTTTAAAAATCATTTTGCCATTAAAAAAATTAAAATGAACAGCGGTCATGTCGCTCCTGCCTCCCCTGTCCTGGACTACAGAACGGCACTCACAATCAGTTTGGCATATTTGCTGCATATTTCTATTCAAAATGTAATGAGGAATGTTGAATACATAAATGTGCTCACTAAAACATCAACATGGTAAGACGCCGAAGAGAGAACTGATTTCCTGAATAAAACACTCGTTACCGTTACAAATAACATAGAAACACTTAACCCAACATTTTGTCGGGTGTTGGTCTTTTAAGGCAGACAGGTGATATCATTTCCTATGAGAAACTATATCTATTTTCTATTGAAACTATATGATAGTATTTCTTGTGAAAAATTAAAATAATATATTATAAGAATACATACCTACATTAAAAATAAATGAATGCCACAAAAAATTAAGACGACAGAAAAAGGGAAAAATTAAGATGAAGTATTTTGCAGAAAGTTAGAGTAGAATACTTTTTTCCTGATATTTAAGATATTTTGAGAGGGTCTATTTACTATGCTCAAAACGATCACAAGGAAATAGACTGCAAACCGATGGATTTATGTTTTTGTTTTTTCCACGTGCAATGCGGAACCATAATACATGCGACAGTTAAGCTTGTACCGGGCTAGGTAAAATAGGCTATGCATGAATAGATGAAGGGCTATAGCGCTATGCATGAAGAGGATATAGGCTATGTATGTATTATTAGCTTATTATACTTGTAAATACTAACTACGAAGGCTGTTCAAAAAAGATAGGACTTTTTTTATGAAAAGTACATTTATTGAACTAGAGCTACTAACTTTTAATCCCTTTCAAAGTAGTCGCCTTGGTGATGCACACACTTCTCACTGATGAGCAGATGGGGATATGCTGTAGAACCATGTGATAGGGTCAGTTTTATAATGCATGGTTAACGCTTACCATCAGATGATGTAGCCTTCAACTTTGATAGGCGTAGGCTGCAGTATCTTTTTAGCTTGAAGTTTGATTTTGTACAGGAGGGATAAATAAACTGAGATCGTCATATAGTCTGGCAACACTTTCGAACATACGGGAAGAAAAATGAAGGTAAATAAAGAGATGTTAGATTATACTTACATGAAAACGATCAACTATACCTAGCCATTAGCATTTCATTGGATTGATGGAGTTGTATTGCAATGAAACCTACATTATGCCGAAAGAATAAATCTGGTGCTGCTAAGCAACTCCTTCGCTGATTTATCCTCATCACATGTTAACATCTACATCTACATAATACCCTGCGAGCCACCTCTAGGGTGTTTGGCAGGGGGTGATCAATCACCAGCATGCAGCATGCATTTGGACTCCCACATGCACACCACACCGTCCAAAACACGTCCCGTACACTAACAAACTATACTACTATATGCTGTTAGAAATAGAATATAGAATAGAAATTCAGAAACATGTTTTAAGTTTTACATAGGTTAGTAGGCTACACTACAAGTCATGCAATCTATTTACGAGGTCTATTGCTGCCGTTATAATCTCTTATTGATCGAGGAAAAAATGACATTCGGAATCTGTCTGTTCTGCAATCTATCTCTCTTATTTTATTTATATGATCTGATCTTCCGTAGTACGTTGGCGTCCGCAAGATATGGTTAACTTCGTCAGAAAAGACACTGCTCTTGAATTTATCTAAAAGGTTTAGTCTATTTTTCAATCTACGGTCAGACAGAGATTCCCATCCGAGTTTATCTAAGAGGTCAGTTACACTAACAAGACTATCGTAACGACCTTTCACATACCTGGCAGCTCTTCTTTGCACGCGTTCTAACTCTGTTATTAAGCCTTTTTCATGAGGGTCCCAAACACTGGCAGCGTATTCCAAATGTGGTCTAACGAGGGAAAAGTAGCTAATTTCTCTCACTTTGTCATCGCACTTTCCTAATATTCTTTTAACAAAACCCTTAAGATTCAGCTTACATGTTCACGAACTCGTATCAGTCAAGGTGTTTTAATTCCATTGTAATTAATTCGTATTAACTAATCTCTAAAAGCGCTATCCAGAGCAAAGCGCAATGGAATGCATCTATACGAATGTAGGAATAACTTTTTTATGGTCCATGGAATTTAATTATTAACACCCGAAATATTCCACAATTTATACCTTCAAAATAGCGCAGCCCGTCGAAACCTATTACAGTCAATAATAAAATACTGTACACTATAAAACGTATTTCTGTCATTACGTTACCTAGCACGTTTATGATACCCGCAAGCAAACTTGTACGAAAGAGCTTTAACACTAGAACTACCGATGGAGTCATTTTGACTCCTCGCGATTTTTATTTCTCTCCCCTGACTATAATTTTCCGAATTCCGGCCTGCGATTCCGTGACTTTTATTCATTTTTGACACAAAATAAGGCTTTGCGATCAAAATAGTTCTAGAAAGTAAAATAGTACACATTTTTCAAAATTTACCTTTAACTACCAAACGGAGTCATTTTGACTCCCTAATGTATTTTGCTTGTCTTTTCGCCAAATAGTAATATTTGTTCAAGAGTTTATTTCTTCTTATGTAAATAATTAATTCAAATCTATCGATGGCTTAAATATATAATTATTTCGCTTTTAGGCCAATATTTGCGAGACTTTGAAGGCATTTCTAATTTTACGGGTCCGTCTTTGGAACTACAAACCATATGAATGTCCTCATATCATTTTATCTTGCGATAAAGTGGTGAATATGCCATTCATATTGAGTATTTTCAAATTCATGGGTTAAGAAGCCGTCGTGTCTGCCCATCCTCCCTTACCCCTCCCTTCTCCCCACCTGTAAGACTCGCACAGCACAATACTGTATACACCGTATTGTGCTGCAGTGCTTTTATTTCAGCCTTGACTACGTGGAAGTTGATTTTCAAACCTGAAGAAGTACCTTTGTATCCTCCCATTGACATAATGATGAACCAGGGAAATAAATCAGTAGAATGAAATAAAGTTACTGTCCTAGCATTGTCGGCTCTGACAGCGCTGGCTGTCGCGCGTCGTACAGGAAATCCGTGCGCTGTCCTTTGCATTAGTGAATCCAGTGAACTCTCGAGTGGACTGTAGAACTGTTGTGAAGTAAGGCTTCCATTTTTTCTGACTGGCAGTATGACCAGAAGAAGTAGGCTAAAGCGTGAATAAGTCCTTTCTATGCTGCATTCTATACCGGAAGGTGAATCGGAATGCGAAAAGGAAGAACATTTCGTCTCTGACGAAGTCGAAGATTTTATCCCTCAAAACGTTTCTAGCTAGTCTGAAGATTCAGACAAAACACGTGCGAAGGATATGCAGTAATTTACATTTACTTTCCCTTTCATAAGGAGTTATAAAACAAAGATATTATATACGATTATTTATTATTATTTATGCGATGTAAAATTGTGGAAGTACGCAAGCAAAATTATGAAGACTTTACTCTTTCCGATGGGGAGCTAGATGTATGAATACTATTCATTGAATAGCCATATTTTATATATCTCTCTATTGCAAGTATTTGGTCAAATGACTGGGGAATACCATTTTCTAAAATGAACGACTGGGAACCGGTTTGTAAAAATTTTGCACTATCTAAGATTTGATGAGAAATCAAATCGATTCCAGCAGCTCAAAGCTGTCAAGTTTGCCGTCTTTTCAATAGTGTAGGATAGATTCACAGATAATTACATTGATTGTTACAAACCTGATCCGTACATCACGGTTGTTGAACAAATTTTCCCCAGTAAAATCAGGTGTATTTCACTCATTACATTCCTCCTATGCCGGACATATACGGCCATGAATATTGGCTAGCTGTTGAGAAGGATAGCAAATTTCTTGGAAATGCCTTCCCTTATGATGGAAAAGATAATTCACTTCATGCAGATTGCCGTTTAGTAATACTGAAAATAATGCAACCGTTTCTGAAAAAATGGAAAATTTTACTGTAGATAATTACATTACCTTAGTCAAACTCGCTGAACAGCAAAAAAGCTAGGGTACTAGTGTTGTGGGAGAGGTAAATAAATAGAAGAGAAGTACCAAAAGAAATGAAATCACAAATATACCACAAGAGCATATACTCAACGATGGCCTATCCACTCGTTGGAAAATACTTCCGACTTAGTAGGTATTCATGGATAGTGTACAAGGAGACTAGGTTCCAAAAACATTTCGCGCAAGACGCTTTTGAAAAAGCTCGATACAGAGTTGGCTAATACTCATATTAGATCTCGACAAAAGCGTGGCATGTCCAATGCTGCATATTCTTCTAACGGGATTCTGCAAAAAAAATATTTCCAGGCAAAACCAAGGAGCAAAAAGAATCGATCTGTTGTGAATTGTATGACCTGCCAAAAATCTTTGTGTGAGCAATTAAAATGAACGACAGTTCTTGAACTGTAAAACATCTTAGCCAAATGCGTGGCTTATCAAATGCATTTTTACTGTATTTAATTATCTTCCCAACTTCCATTAAGCCTAGGTAATATTTTTAATCATTCAAACATGATTATAATGTGTTGAAATGTCTATGTTTGCTGTTTAATCCAATTCCTCTGAGAAAATCCTATTAAAACAACATAGCATGTAGGAAAAAGAATTTCAAAGCAATACTGTCGAATCTCGAATTTAAAAAAAAATATATAATTTTTTGTTAAAACCACGTCTGAAATATTGCAATAATAAACAAAATCGATAAACTAAAGCAATGTATGAATAAAAACAGAGATAAACTGGAAAAATAAACAATTATAAGGTAGGAGTCAAAATGACTCCATTTGGTAGTTCTAGGAGGGGTGTCAAGTCCGGTATTTCTAGTGTTAATGGATAGAGATCGCGAATTAATTTGTACAGTCGTTATAAATGTGTAAAAAAAATCGCTTCGCTTTACCAGGCTACGTTAACCAGGTTTAAAAGCTTTCACCAGGAAACGATCCACACGTGAGCACCAAGAACTTGTTTTTCGTTAGTTGCTGATTGACATCTCAAAAGCGACGTTCGCAAAATTGAACCGAAAAACCTTGCTACCCATAAAACGTAGCGATCGATGAAAAATTGGAAAAATAGAGTCAGTGAAAATGTAGCCATCAAAAGGAGTTTCCGTTTTGTTATCAGACTAACTTGTGGAAGTCTATTACGCTTTGTGGCATTCTACTCTCACTTGATTGGAATGTGTTCACCGTCAGTGGTGAAATTGACAGCTCCACGGATGCGTCAGACAAAATTAAACCGGAAAATCTTCGCAAAATAAAATTGCCTATCAGTATGAAGCCATTCAATACATTATCAAAACCAAATGAGAGTGTCGAAACAGACAGTTCGTATGTCTTTGTCGGGCTACGTTCTGCTAGGTTGAATAATTACAATCTGCAACATTGATCACTTTAGATTACAGCCTCATCATCGTCAGTTGACAAATGGACAGCTCTAAATTTAATTAATGCGGAATTATGCAGATAAAAATCAAGGAAATTAGTAAGAGCAGTCAATGACAAGGCATCAAAAATTACCCGATTTTCGGTCAGACAACGCTCAGAGGATAAATAATTTCATTTTGCCGCATGACCCATTAGTCTATGAGTGCCCATTTCTCTCTGGCGCGCATGTAAATTATTCCAGCAAAATTATAACGAAAAGTTAATCAAACGGTTGAAAACATAACAACCAGCGAATTCGGTGAGAATTTAGATATTCCTTCGTCAGATTTACTTCTGAAATAATTATTTAAGTATACCGGGACTAGCCACGGTGATAACTGTTACGGATTCACCCGCAATGCACAAATTGTGTGAAAAATCCACAGAGGAAAAGTTATTCGCCTTGACCGGGATACGAACCCGAATCCCCCGATTCCGGCAGAGTGCTTTAGCCAGTTAAGCTACCGAGGCGTCAATCTCCCCAGTGGATATTTGTGGACAATACCGGTCAAGGCGAATGATTTTTCCTCTGTGGATTTTCACACCATCTGGAATTATTACTGCTTTATACTTCATACATTGTAATACTCTTAGATTACTAAAGTCGGAAGTCGGCCGTCAGAGGACAAGTGGAAAGCTGAAGGTCTGATTCACGTAAAATTACACGGAACAGCTTTGCTTGATTACAAAATACCAGTTACCATTTCTGAAAATGAATTTTATGTTTATATAATAACTGTAGACTGAAATGATTATAAAATAGGAAAATAATAATTGCCTTAAACAGATTGAGACATGACATAAAGTTAAACTTTGCGGGCGTACGCCACTCACCGACAATGGATCCATGCTGCAGACAGCCTGATGACTCCGATTTCGCGCTGGCGTCTCGTGGTATTCCGCACTACGTTCAGAGGGAGACTGAAAGAAACAAAAATGTTCTCCCGTCTAAAAGGAAAAACAAGCGAAAAACGAAAACGTAAAATTTAATGGCACCGCCAAGAGGTACCGCGGCTGAACCTCGACATTTCAAACACAACCGAACAACAATCCAGCCTCGGTGGCGGTGGGCTAAAGGATTCGTGTTTCACCTGGTTAAATGGTTTCTATCCAGGCCAAAGATGTTTTGCATCGGGCTATGTTATTTTGGGAATCCTCATCGTAAAGGCCATAATGTGCTGTATACAGGGAAGTTGGACATTTAAAAATATAAAATAACTATAATCAATAACGATGCATAAGATTTTCTGTTGAGTTACTTCCTTGAATCAAATAACTACGCAATTTAGCATTAAATATCAGCCTACGAAGACCTTTTCGCCTAGTCCGCATGTATAATTCAGTGTATAAAATTAAGCAAAAAGTCTCCGTGGTTGAAAACCAATAGCAGTCACTAATGTCCACGAGAATAAATAATATGTTCAGCCGATTCCCATTCATTCTTCCAACTAACTCCTAGAAGCCTAAATAATAAAACGTAGGAATAATTCCCTCTTCAAGTGATTAAAATGTGCTCAGAGATATAGTAACATAAGCGATACATTTTCCGGCGTAAATAGATGGAAATATTTTAAGTTTAGCATAATAAAAGTACTTATTTGTCTATTTCCACACTTCTTCGTTTCTATCGACCAAGGTTTCGGCTCATAATGGCATTTTCAAAAATGAACGGAAAATATTTAACCTTGAAAATGGCATTATACCCCGAAACCTTGGTCGGTGGCAAAATATAAGTGAGGAAATAGACAAGTGATTTCATTATGTAAGACAGAATCACCAAATTATCTCACTCAAAACGAGAACTGAAAATCTTCGGTGGAAAAAAGTGAAAATTCATGCATCGAATGAGAAATCAAAGGCATTTTCGATTTTTTCCACGTACCTTATCATCGGTTAATCAATAGTCACGCTGACAATGTTACACACATATGTGATAAGAAGTTCTAAGTTTACGCTAGCATAAAAAGTAACCAAAAAGCCTTAATATGTAAAAATCTATCCAACAAAAGAGCCAGAGAATGTACACTACGGTTACATTGATTTGATAGCGTTCTCTAGGGTTAAGTAATTAACCTTCGTAACATTCAGTGGTCAAATCAAAATGTGCAAGTCTTCGTCCTTCAACATTATATATAATAATTTTGATGTAAAAATATTTCGCATTACACATCAGATTATCTAAAATTAAGCAAGGCAATATAAGCGTTTAATACGGAGCGCTTTTTTCATTTATCGTGTAATAACAGCAAGATACTACTTCGGTAAAACCGAGGCTTGACGAATCAACCAACTACTACCTGCGGGGCTTAAAGAAAAAGTTCCATCATATAAAACCTACCCCATGACTAGAAGCACTGGCTTAGAATTTGCCGGGCCGATACACAAATCCTCTGGGTGATGAGGTAAGACCTGTTCGACGTCAGCTGCCGAAATGACAGGTCTAAGGTCACGTCGCGTAAAATTAAACCTAAAAAGCTTAGCTGATAAAAATGTGGCAATCAATACAGTCAACGTGAGGGTAGTTTTAAAAAAGTGGATGAAGACCATAGGCAACCCACCGTGACAACAGGGACTATGGATGACGAGCAGATGTGATCCTCTTTCCGTCCTCACTGTTCAAAAACTGACCGGGAAAAATCAATGGGATTTACTCGATGAGAATTTATTCGGAGTACACATACGTGGCCTTGAGGGAGCGAAAACAGAACTTCATCGAAATGATTTCAAGGGTGACATCACGAATAGTATAAAAGAGGATCCTTAAGTTGGCCTTAAATGTGTGGTCACCCACCACGCATTTAAATGGGCTTACATAAGTCGCCAATCGTTTCACTGACAGACAAATTGATCCGAGTTTCGCGAGGAAATAAGGTATAATTAGGGGTATTAACCGATATTTATACACATGATGATGACTGATCTATCAAAGTCATTCAATGCAAAGTCTTTTTAATGCTATTCTGCACAATATCGGGCCTTGGGTAGAATCGAACGGTGCAGATCTATTGGCCAGTCAGTTTTTACACATGCACCATTTATTTTTTGTGCTTCGTGGAGCTGTGTAACTATTTTTAATATCTGTATGGCAAAGGCTTTATGTAATCTCAAGTCTTTGGCCGGCATTAAAAGAAAAGTGAAAGATTGGTTAATAAGTGATATTGTAAACTTGTAATTTCTTTATTTTAATCTGAAATGTACAAAATATATTAAATTATCATAGTTTTGTTTAAAAGCCCCTAAAGTTGAAGTTGAAACTTGTAATATAAATGCTATGCTCTCAATGTGCCACATGTTGTATTGAATAACTGGAACCTTCTGACAAGCCATATGGCTTAGAAGGACCAAGTTCGTATATGCAAATAAAGGCAATTATATTTTTTTTAATGACAAACATTATATTGCAAAATATAAGAAAAAATGTGGATCACATTGCACTCATCACCACGCCGCGGACATTTTTGAAAACTGATTAAAATTGGCAGCACCGGAGGGGAAACAGAAATCAGACTTCTAAGGGATGGAATTGGGCCTCCTCTAAGCAGTCCCCTTGAGTGACATAAAGGCCGAAATTAAATATATTAAGACTTAAATCTTTTTCTTCCTTCAAGAGTCAGCAGGGTGATCTAACGGCCTTGGGGTAGAAGCAAACGGTGCCGATCTATCGGCCAGTCAGTTTTTACACATGCACCATTTATTTTTTGTGCTTCGTGGAACTTTGTAACTATTTTTATACCTGTACCGCTATAACACACCCGTAAGTATAAAGAGTACACGAAAACTATATTAGCTTCATTAAGTGCATATTAGGCTTTATATAAATTTTAAGTCAAAACCTACAAATTCGCCAAAAAAGCCACGGCTTTCACCAATACGCCAGGCAAAATGGGCTTGTACTAGAAGATTTAAAACAAGTGTTCCACAGCTATATTTACATGACACCCAGCCAGCCATTCCAAGGGTATTTGGCAGGGAGTGACTAATCACGAATGATCATCATGCAATACGCCATTTGCGCAATTCGACATCTATGTATAACTCTGCAAGCCACCTACAGAGGTGTTTGGCAGTGGGTGAACTATCACTAACATACCATAGGATTGAAATTTACTTGATTTTTTCGTACAACAAAAAAATGTAAGCTAAATATGACGCACAAGCTATGGAATTAATTATATCCTAATTATGAAGGCAATCTGCCTATGAAGCTAGAACATGCTAAAATGCCAAAAATTTTAGAAATACTTACTATGAACATTCAGAAAAATTCATTAAGGAATGCAAAGCTTAAGAAGCTACTCTACCAGTCAACTAACCTATTTCTAAGTCATAACGCTGCCGTTATAGTCTCTTATAGATCACGGAAAAATTACATTCTAAATTTATCAGTTCTACAGTCTATCTCTCTTATTTTATTTCTATTATCTTATCTATCGCAGTATGTTGGGGTTGGTAAGATATAGCTATTTTTTTCGGAAAATTAACTGCTCTTAAATTTAAATAATATTTTAGTCTAGTTTTCAATCTAAGGCCTGATAGTTTTTCAAATACGAGTTGTTCTCAGAGCTCAGTAACACAAGACTATCGTAACGGCTTTCCTCGCACCTGGCTGCTCTCCTCTGTACAAGTTATAATTCTGTTTTTAGGCCTATTTCATGAGGATCCCAAACACTGGCAGTGTATTCCAAATGGGGTCTAACGAGGGGGAGGTAGGAAATTTCTCTCACTTTGACATCGCACTTTCCTAGTATTCGTTTCACAAATCCCAATTTACAATTAGCTTGAACTGTTATTTCCCGAATGTATACCGCAATATATCATTAGTGAGTCTAACTCCGAGATATTTTCCAGAATTGCTCCGGTTTAAAGAGTCTCTAATTGGGTACCCTGAATGAAATAGCCATGTTGTGGGGAGTTATTTCTTTTCCAGAATTTCATTACTACAATTATTTTTCAAATTTAACCCAAGCTGGCAATCATCGCAACAAGTTTGGATTGCAGTAAGTTCGTTTGTTAGTTCATCCTTCCCTTTACTGCTACGGATCACCTGGACCCTAATGCGTCATCTGCAAATAATTGAAGTTAACTGTATACTATTTCACCAATATCGTAGATTTAGAGACGGAGGAGGAGTGTGCTAATGACACTACCCTGAAGGATACCAGAAGTGACAGTAATATCTTTGGAGACTGCACAGTCTAATACTACTCTTTGCACGCGATCGCTCAAAACTTCTCTAATCCGGGAAATGAAATAATTGTTTAGGCCGTAAGATTTTAATTTTATTAATAACATTCTCTGGGGAACTTAATCAATTTTTTTTTGATCAAGAAAAATCGCGTCAATTGGAATGTTGCCTTCTCCGGAGACTAAAACTATTGATATAGAACAGCGCTAACTGAATTTCGGAAGATCTATCTTTCCCTGAATCTGTGTGGAGTTCTCATTAACTAGTTTGGCGTATCGAGGTATTTCATTACTGAGCTGAAAAAAATACGTTCAAGGAATTAGCATGAGATGGATATTAAAGATATCGGTCTGCAATTAGACGGCTGTTCCTTGTCTCTACTTTTGAATATGGGCGTTGCATTGGCAATTTTTTAGTCATTAGATACTTCATGCTGCTTGATGGATTTTCTGAATATTAGCTGCACGTACGGGGCACTTCCTGAAACTATTTCCATATATTTGCTAGAAGGTGATTTATTTGGACTGAGCGATTTCAATAAGTTTTCTATTCTGTGGACACTTAGATCAATCAGCGGCATCTTTCGTCGGAAGTGATTATCAAACGTCACGGATGACTCCTGAGAAGACTCCATGAACACGCTATGGAAGTAGGAAATTAATACATTGACTTTTTCCGGAAATATTTGTGAAAATCTCTCCATTACCGTTTCTTTGCGTACAAACGATGATTTCTTTTGCTTTAAAACTTCCCTAACATGATACCAGAGTGCTTTCGTGTTATCTCGTAACTGCTCCACCAGTGGTTTCCTTTTAAAATTTCGTACATTTCATGCATATAAAATTTAAACAAAAAACCAAGAGAAATATATTTCTGCAGGTAGTGCGAGATCCAACAAATCAAGTAGAGCTTCATGTGACACTAGACTCTAGAATAAATATGATAAACAAAAAAATTGCTAACGATAAGGATACATGAGAAACATATCCTAAGTCGCACTATGGTAGACGTGATCACAAGAACAAAATAAAATAAACAGGCTGCAAAACAGAGATATTTAAGGTGTCATTCTTTCTTCGTAGGTACCACTTCGGGCAGAAACGGTGTCGCCATCAATAGAATTAATAGCTTAACTCGCTAGAACGGCTCATTGCATGTTTTTTTCCATAGTTCTAACCTTGCATGGATTTGCTACAGGAATTACAAACCATTTGCGAGTTTTGCCTTAGCATAAAATTGCACAGATATTTTGCTAATATGCATAACATTTCTATGACCGTGCGGTTTGCATGTGGCGGTCATTTTGATTGCTGCATTTTGGTGACTGATCACCCCTTGCCAAACACCCTGGAGGTGGCTCGCAGGGTATTATTTAGATGAAAATGTATACTATGCTAAGCCTACACATGCAACGTTAGAATAAAGCTATGGGGTCATCGAGATTATATTAGGGGATTACAAAAGAGTGGTAACTTTAAAAAACAAGTGAAAAAGTAGATATAGTAACAAAAACTACATGAAATCACTTGTCCAAACAAAAAAGGCCATTAATGGCATTAGGTGTGCAACTGTTAGTCTTAATTTAACCTGGAAAAGATGGTATCTCAAATCTGGTCTGCTGTCTGTTTCCATTATCTTCCAGTTGTCCCTCTATATAGGCATTTCTCCAGCTAATACATTTTCAATCAATTGCTTCTATATTGCTCGTAATTAATGAGGAAAATTAATAAAAACTTCCACATGCCTTTGACTCAACTGAAAAATGTGGAAAATTGTTATCCAGACTAGATAATGTCTGTGCAAGACTAACTTTTATGTTCCCTTCCCTTGAAAAAAAAATCAAAATTTTCCCGTGGCAATTATTCGCGGATAAAAGATCGTTTTGCGAATTAATTGGGGAGTTCGATGATTTCCCAATTTTCAGAACATCCAGATCGGAGACTCCCTTCTAATTATGGCAAACTACCTTCTTTAATCACCAGATGGCACCACCGATGATCATCAACAACCCTCCCTACCTTTCACTAGCCTTCATCTCCAACCTAATTTCAATTCCTTATCCCGGTGTCTATCGCATAAATTTTTACACATTTAATTTCCATAATATAAGTCACAATTAAAATTCTTTCAAGTATCGGACAATGAGGGCTGATAATGAAATATCAAGAGTTGATGACCAATTTAATATGAGTGAAAGAGCCTTTAAAATACGTGGAATGCCTTCATCTTATTCAATCCAGTTAAATGTATGCCTTTATGTTACTTATTAAGTGTAGATGGCAATTATTAGGCTGTCATACATTTTAAATCTTTTCTCTTCAGGCATACTTATATATTAATTTACCTGAATACCTACTTATGTGCCATTATTCATTACATAGCTGTTACTTGTCCTTGTATTGAATTAACTTTTTTGCTTCTTTTACGTAGCATATACCAATTGCACTTAGAAAAATGGTTATCTACCCATTTAACAAATATATCATTATCCATATCGTATTTTCCTTTCGGGAAACGTAGAGTGGAATTTTTTTTTCGCACCACGATACACTCCTCTTACTGGGAGCGTTATCACGAGATAACGCTTAATTGTCGTTTATTTCTTGATAACGCTCCCAGTAAGAGGAGTGAAACGTTGACCGGCAAAAAAATGTTTTCACCGCAGCATTTCCCGAAAGGAACATACGACATAGATAAAAGAAGCTGCAAAATCTTCAAACAAATAAAAAATATACATTATCATAAGAAATTCTCCGATCCGCTCTTAATTTACCACTAATATACTCGTATTCGAGTTTCCACTACCAAATATTTTACTTCTCGTATCATTACTACCTCTTATTACAACTTATTATAGTACTCCACCGTAATATTTTGCGCGTAAGCAATTTAATTATAACTATGTTAATTTATTTACTCCCAAAATATTTACTGCAGAAACTGGTAACAGCAAAGGAAAGAGTGCTTTAGGTAGTATACAAGGCTATAAGACCAGCATTGAGCCACTAGCAAATTTTTAAAAATGTATGCCAAATAAGAAAACGAATTAATTACTAATAAATGTATTTTTACAATCAAATACCATCAATAGAGATACTCCTTTTTTTCTTAAGAAAAACGCTAGTCTTTAGCAAGTTTCAACATTTTGTTGAGAATGAATTGTTCTCCAGCGGGCAGTAATTTCAATATATTTGGTTCCTTATAGAGAAAGCAACGTTAACATAGAGTTAATCTTGGTCTGTTTGTTACAATATTTGACACATTCCATAAATTATATTTGTATTACCGGCATATTGCTACTTCTGTCATACATTTTTTTCCAAGATTCTGATAAATACAAATGCCTTGGTTCATAAGAATTAAGTTTGGAAAAAACAGAGGGAAGATAAACACCGTTTTCCAATCCACGTAGTATGCACTCATTCCCTCGTTCCCTTTCTCCCTTGCACCCTGCCCCCTACTAATGCTCTACTGGCGCCATTAAGTGTGAACGGAAATAATGCGAACTATTGAAAGTAACGAAATGTGAAGCGCAAGGTAGTGTTAGGACATCTGGTGGTTGATTTAAGAATCAATTTCACTCTGCTTCTCGGTTTTTTTACGTTTGTAATATAGTCTGCTTAGTATTTTGACTTTTCTGGCACCGATTGGATGTTCTCTTTGTACATAATAAACACAAAATTGCTTACAACTCCAGTTGAAGATTTCTGAGTTTTCCATTGCCGCCAATTTCACGTCCACTTCCCACGAGGGCACGTTAACGAGGGAGCATCCGCGTTCCCTTGTTCACTTACCCTTCGTTCCCTTGCGCCCTCGCCGATTGGATCCACCCCTGCTGTCGTCACATCCGTAAGTTGACGAATGAAAAGTGCACTAAGGGTGACTAAATGCGAATTGGAAAACGGCCATAGACTGAAGAAAACCAAGACATTGGTATTAGCAAGAGGCTTAGATTCAGCGAAGAGCGAATAGACTTGTCCCGGGTTTGCGCGCGAGGAACCAGCCGACGTTTCGGCTTCTGTCTCATGACCATTCTCAAGGCAACTGATGAAATATTTGAAGTGACCATTGAGGCTGGTCGTACACTGGAAGCGCTTTCACACGGCTTCGCGCTCACGTGACACAAGCGGCTTCGCGCGGCAAACCCCGTAAAACAGAGTCAGACATGCCCACGCTTACTGTACAGGGTTCCCACTCTAACTAAATTATAAAATTCACGGTTTTTCCAGGTTTTCATGGCCAAAATTGCGTCAAATTCACGGTCTGTTGATAAGCCATTTTAGGAAGAAATATTGCTCTCATAAAAATCATTGGCCGCACGTTAACTAAAAACATAGCGAACGCAATAAACGCCGGGAATGCAAAACGCAGCAATGAAAGTGCCCTTATGACGTCGCCTATCGTTAGCAAAATTTAGGGCCGGCTAAAGGTTGTGAGTGAGAAAATGGAGGGTAACAGGGAAGTGAAGAGGTGTATGATTTCTCGCCAGGGTTAATGATCACTTTGGCTAAAGGTCGTCCAATCACAGCCTTAAGGTCTGTGTGTCGTCATGGCACACGAACCAATATTTGCGCTTCGAATATACGTGTGCAGATGAATGCGTGGAGAGTGTCTGCGAGTGACTGACCTATTTTTCTTTTGATCCGTCAATCGTAGATCTAAAATCAAGTTTGAGAGGTTTTTAAGGAGTGGCGACGAATTTCCCGGCTATATCCAGGTTTCTTCACGGTAGACGAAATTCACGGCTTATTCATGGTTTTAAGGTTTTTACGGTTGAGTGGGAACCCTGCTGTAGGCGCAAACCTGCGCGGAGCTTCAGGCGAACTAACGCTCGCGCTACACATCTTGTTTGGATTGGATCTGTCGCTCGTAGACGCTTGACCCAGTGGCGCCGACTCTATGGGGCCTTAGGGGGCCCAAGCCCCCTCAAAAATTCGTTTTGGGCGTGAGGAAAAATGTCTCGGGCTGGTCGATTTTCCCCGAAGTGTCCGGATATCGAGATTCGAGTTATCAGGGTTCTAATTTTGATCTTCTAAAATGCTTTAAAAAAACTTAAAAACTCACTACTTATAAAATTGCCCGGGGCAAGATCCCCGGTTTAGGCCCCCCCAATATTTTTTGTAAGTCGGCATCCCTCGCTTGACCTAAGATGGTGCAGTGCCTTAGTCGGGAGTCCAATGCATGCTGCATGCTGGTGATTGATCACCCCCTGCCAAACACCCTAGAGGTGGCTCGCAGGGTATTATGTAGATGTATATTTTTGTTCTGTGTTATATGATTTTGTTTTCATGTGCTTTGTATGTATTGCAGAAATTTAAAAAAACACCGAAAATTTTACCAATACAGTGCGATCCCTTACATTTTTGCGGGATATGAAGGATAAGCGGTATCTATCAAGGGATATACAAAGAAGTAAGTAAAGAGAAAAGTAATGTCAGGCAGGTATAATTCCTTGAAATCCAAATTTACTGTTAGCGTTGTTCTCTCAAATATAACCAAATTCACGTCTGTCTGAAACGAATGCACGCGCCCGCTGGCAGTGCAAGTTCGCTAGAAAATGGACGAGCCCCACGATTTTAGCTGCTCATCTTGCTGCCGCTTCTTGCCTCTCGAGTGCGCTTAAGCGCGAAGCCGCTTGCAAGCGCTTCCAGCTTAGGTACGAACAGCCTGAAGCTCTGTATCAGGAGCGGCACGATTGTTGTGGCGGAGAACCGTGGATCAGCGGAGACTTAGCTCTAGCGATCATAATCCTTTTAAGAGTTCGATTCAGAGAGGTGCTGATCGAATAACCGACATGTCTGTTATCGAGTCGTATCAAAGGTACCTAAAAAAGATCACACATGAATTTGACTACACTATTTTTAATCACTCTCTGAAACGTGTGTCAACATCTAAGGATCTAGGCGTTATCACTGACGATAAATTAAATTTTTCTCCGCACAGACAATCCATCAAGTCTAAAGCAATGTCCCTCCTGTACTGGCCTTAGGCCTTAGACCTCCTGTACCGTTTCACTGAAATTAAGGACCCCCAAGAACTTCGAACTTTTTTTTTTCCTCTATCATTCTTCCAATTCTTACCCACTCTTGCCCCATCTGGTTTATCTCTTCACAAACCAACCTCTCATCCCTGGACTGTGTCAGCAATATCTTTGCCAAAATAGTAAAAAATAGATAACCGCATTTGCGCAACATGTCCACTAATGCTCTTCTCTCCTCTCTCTTCATCCCTAATCTCACTACCCATAGGCTCACAGCTGATTTAAAACTTATTTATAAGATTCTCAATGCATAAGATTCTAATTTATAAGATTCCATCGACTGCCCCGCATTGCTTTCTTTTATCAATTTTAAAGTTCCGCCCCGCCCTACCCGATCTCATCCCCTAATCCACATGCCCATTCCTAGACTTTCACTCACTAAACGTTCGTTTTTCTACTCTGTGTTGAACTCACTCCCTCCACACACACTCCCTCACCCCTTTGCACTTCCATTGAAATCCTTCATAAGCCTTTTCCTATCGTATCTGTCACCGAAGTAGGCTGTACCTGCAGATTCCTGTTGTCCTTTTGTTCTTGTAAATGTAATTATTGTTTTCTACTTGTTATATTGCATCTTATTCCTCTAATTTATGTATTGCTACCTGGCCACTATAAAATGGCAACTATATCTAATATTTGTAGTTCTCTTTCTTTAAAATAAAAAATAAAAACCTCTTAAGCCTCTTCCGTTAATCGATCCCAAAATTTTCCTTAGATTTACTTACTCGTCCGCGAACCCGAGAAAAGTTTATTCATTATAATAAGCGGAGATGTTTACGGGATATGCATTGCGCGTGTCCATGTGCAGATTTACGCAATGTCGAGCTATAGCGCTAGGACCACGTTTTAAATACGCGTGAAGAGATTCTGCGTCGAGCACACCAAACTCCATCCTTGTAGCACTTGGTACGGCTAAGATGAACCACTAAGTGTGAATGCGCAAAATGCAGCAGACTGGTGCGCTACAAACTTATATAAATATACGTATAGTGGTGGAAAAAATTAACGCAAAGCTCATTGTCGCCTGAAAGTGGCCAGTTCAGGAATTACCCGTCTTCCAAGACTTTGCCCTCGTAATGCTCTCATTAATCGGGAAATTTAAAGGCTATAAGCCCCTTATACCGGGGAAATGATCATATCCGTCGCATTATGACAACGCGGAAAAGGGAGTCAAAATTCACCCAACAGTCAACTGCCCAAATGGTTATGCAATATAGGAGTTGAATTTAAACAAATAAATAAGCATGTAAGAATTCAATAGCCACGAAACTTCCTCTGGACCTTGTGATAAGTTCTGCGAAGTTCTAAGAACAGAAAATTATCCCAGTGTTTGTGCAGCATCAAATCATCCGTCACTGACACTCGATCCGTGGAATCTCTGAGTCGTTGCATGATACTTTGACCACTAGGCCACCGAAACGAATGTGCCATGAGGCAGTCAGACAACGCCCAATATGTCGGCGTCGTCCACCATGGGCGCAGCCAAAAATTAAGGCTAGGGGGGGTTTTAGGCTCAACTAATACTTTGAGGTTTTGGAGTATTGCATACCCGCCAGGGTAAGTGGAAGTTGCGGGGGCCCTCCTCCAAAAATTTTTTAAGATTAATGGTTCCAAATGGCAATTTTTACGGCTTTCTAAGGGATATTTGATTAATCCTAAGACTTTTATATAAGTAATACTAATCCATTAAATAAAATGGATTAAATTTAAAATTGATTTCAAAAAGGCATTTGATAAAGTACCCCACGGAAAATTAATAATAAAACTGAAATCTTATGGTCTAGACGAAGATGTCATTTCCTGGATTAGATAATTCTTGAGCGACCGCGTCCAAAGAGTAGTATTAGACGGTGCAGTCTCCAATGAGGTTAGAGTCACTTCTGGCGTTCCTCAGGGTAGTGTCATTGGCCCACTCCTATTCCTTCTTTACATAAACGACATTGGCGAAGTAGTGCAGAGTAAGTTACGATTATTTGCAGACGACGCTGTAGTTTACAGAGAAATCCGTTCCAGCAAAGATATAGATGAGCTAACGAATGACCTTGCTGCTATCCAAGCTTGGTGCGATGCTTGGCAGTTAGAATTAAATTTCGAAAAATGCGTCGTAATGAATTTCTGGAAGAAGAATAACTCCCTACAGCGTAACTATATCATTCGGGGCACGCAGTTAAAGGCAGTTGAATCCGTGAAATATCTAGGGGTTAGACTCAATAAGGATCTAGCGTGGAATAAACATATTCTAGAAATAACCGGTCAAGCTAGTCGTAAAATGGGTTTTGAAAAAGAATATTAGAAAATTGCGACGACAAAGTGAGAGAAATTAGCTACTTTTCCCTCGTTAGGCCACATCTGGAATACGCTGCCAGTGTTTGGGACCCTCATGAAAAAGGCTTAATAACAGAGTTAGAACGCGTGCAAAGAAGATCTGCCAGGTATGTGAAAGGTCGTTACGATAGTCTTGTTAGTGTAACTGACCTCTTAGATAAACTCGGATGGAAATCTCTGTCGGACCGTAGATTGAAAAATAGACTAAACCTTTTAGATAAATTCAAGAGCAGTGTCTTTTCTGACGAAGTTAACCATATCTTGCGGACGCCAACGTACTACGGAAGATCAGATCATATAAATAAAATAAGAGAGATAGATTGCAGAACAGACACATTTCCGAATGTCATTTTTTCCACGATCAATAAGAGATTATAACGGCAGCAATAGAACTCGTAAATAGATTGCATGACTTGTAGTGTAGCCTACTAACCTATGTAAAACTTAATGCATGTTTCTGAATTTCTATTCTATATTCTATTTCTAACAGCATATAATAGTATAGTTTGTTATTATACGGGACGTTTTTTGGACGGTGTGGTGTGCATGTGGAAGTCCAAATGCATGCTGCATGCTGGTGATTGATCACCCCCTGCCAAACACCCTAGAGGTGGCTCGCAGGGTATTATGTAGATGTAGATGTAAAAATTTCTCTGAGCTCTGGGGGGGGGGTTTAACCCCCAAAACCCCCTCTCGTTACGCCACGGCCGTCCACAGTTGTCCAGAAAAGAGTAAAATCTAATCAAGGTGAGTCGTGGGCGAAGCATACTTCCGAGAATATGTGGAAGAGTTCGTAGCTGGATGTCTTGCGCGTTGTCATAATGCGACGGATATGATTATTTCCCCGGTATAAGGGGCGTGTAGTCTTTCAAATTCCCGGTTGGATGAGAACATTACGAGGGCAAAATCTTGGAAGTCAAGTAGTTCCTGAACTGGCCGCTTTCAGACGCCAATTAGCTTTGAGTTAATTTTTTCCGCCACTGTACATAGATTTGAAATGCATGACAATATTACAAAAATTTTGAACACCCAGAAAAGTTCACGACGAAATTTTTGTATTTAACAAGATTTACGCCCCCATAAAATAATAAACCAGTATATAAACCAATAAAAATAATCCAGTGAAAATTTACCAGGGTTGTTTATTTTCATTTCAGCATGGGTTTTCACAAATTAAAAGCCGAATCGATTGAATTCAATAAAATAAACAGTATACTGGTGCAGCGAGAGTGATATTTCCTTGTTCTGCGCCGCTGACACTTCCTTATCATGCAATATATCGACACCGCACCGAGAATTCCGGACGCTTGCAATCCCCTGACAAGCAGAAACATGCAACACCGCGACCACGGTCACCGCTCGCTTTGAGCCGCTAACGTATCCTTCATACAAACGCCCTTGAGCACGGAACCCACCCCGTTGCTTTTTCCACACGGGCTCCTCAGCCACCGACGCGAGAACACTAAGTATAGTCGCCTCCCTCGCACTATCGGCAACAACTTAAGCCTTGGGCGCTTTTCGCTGGGAACACGCAGATAGAGGAGGCTTTGGCGCCGGATTGCGACGCCATAAACGTAACACCACAGGAGAAATTGATCGATTCCGCAATTATATAGAAGTAGCTGAGCAAAGGAGAGGAAGTGTGTATCGGTGTAAAGAAGAGTAAATGGAAATGTGTGTATATGTATATTATCTAATGAGAAAAAAATTGGATCGATAAAGCTGAGATACTATATTAGGTATATGTAAAGAGAAAAAATTAAACTAACACCAATATAAGTGTACTTCAAATATTGTAAATATGCCATTTGGAGTTTTAGCAGAGGACGAAAATAAATTGCATAAGGTTGAATTTCTGCCAAGTTCATCCGAAGATTTTTTTAAAATACGTGGCCTGTCTTGTTCTTTTATTGAAATAGTTATGAGCGTGAAGCCTTATAGCTGATTCAGAGACTTAAAAATATGAGAATCATGCAAGTATTGGAAATCATCTACGTAACCACCATATAAATTGAAGTTAAACTTTCGAGAGAATGAAACACTTTCCATGGCGAGATATAAAACTTCTCTGAATGTGATACGCTAGTCAGAATCACGAACTAAGCAGAATTTTTATTCAATCGATCCAGTTTTACGCTAATGATTGCCATTATCACGATGAATTAAAAAGTAATAGAGCAGTAAATTCTGAAATGGGTGAACAAGAGGGTTGAAATTGGTATGGGATGGGTAATTAAAAATGAAATTCTCACCACAGTACAATCATTTGCCTTGACCGAAAAATGGTTTTTCCCTTGTGCAATTCCGCACATAACCTCTTCAGTCCCAGTGTACCACATATTATGCATCTGATTTTTTATCATTTCCTGATCTAAGAGTGTCTCCAAGTGCTGAGCACCGTTTGTATCGTGTTCTATACATTCTGCGCTTGAACATACTCAGCTGTTTTCCATCTTCCTCATGAATGGTGTTATTCTACAATGAGTAGCATGAATAGGGATGTATCATTTATTGATACTATTTTACTACCTGTTTTTGGTATTATTTCAATAGCAGAACCTTATATAACATCAATACTCTTCATGAAATACATGTATGAGTTTTTTTATTTTTGCACAAAAACCTTTCCTGGTAATTGTTGCATTATTTTTAATTAATAATGCATGATACAAGAATAAATATCACTAGAATAATAATTTTTTAAGCGGATTAATATTTTTCGGGTATATTTATGTAGGAAAATGAGGGAAACGCAAATTTTCTGCGGAAAATACACTTTCAGCGCTGAGGAGGTTAATTTGGAATTGTGAGTGACTCCATAACACTACGTCAATGACTACTCCGCAGTATTTTCCAAGAATAAGGGCCAATATGAAAAATATGAAGAATAGGGAGATTATGAGAAATCAGAGGGATTCAGTCGGAACAAGTTTTGGTGAGCATAGTTCGTAAGTATTTCCTCGAAATTCTCGCCGAAACCCTTAAAATTTAACAATTCTGTGCAGACATATCGTTAAAAAAATATTGGAATTGGAATGGTTCCCATGAAATACAAACATACTGATAATTATTCTTGCTTGAAATTTTTAACGGATTGTGTCAAGAGGATGATGGTCTTTGACAGGGAGCATACACATAAATTGGCTGCATGAACTTTTCCCTTCTTCTGAGATTTTGTTGAGAGTCGGTGAGTAAAGCGAAATTTCTACCAGTCAAAACTTGTACATATCAGGCCATTCATAATGTCTAACCAAGAGATTTTCTTCAAGAAAAGCATTTATTAAACTTTTGCGAATATTGAATTAATACGTTTTGGGTATGGGTCGTTCTTACTCACCTTATTCCTGGCGTGGTCAGGGCTACCTTAAATCCTTTAATACTTTTTAACTCCTTCTAGCATTTGAAAGGTATCGCTAAATTTGACTAAAAAAACCATATTTCTTGATATATAAGAAGATGACAGAGATACCGAAGTATTTCAACAGCTGAAGATTCATTAAGTGTTTTTGAGAAGCAAAGTCAAATAACTCACTTTTATTCATCAAAAGCGTTGTACACGGAGAACTTAATATTCCCAGAATTTCAAACCGTCTCCTATGAAGTTTACCCGATAAAGATATGTTTCACATCACGACTGTTCCATAGAATTTCAATTTACATTTCGTTGTTCATCAAATCAGAAATTCGTCGCTCCAAAAATGTTAGAAAATCAAGCTCTTGTAGCTCACATGCCATTTAAAATTTCAAACGGGCCTTAGTCAGTTCTGAAGGGTTATGAATGTCTTCTATAATAACGCAAACGAATGATTCAGTGCAGAATTCAGTGCAGATTCAAATTTCCTATAATTAGTTAACCATAAGAAAGCAAAATGGGAGAAATGGCGAGAAACGAAAAATTTCATAGTTATGCACTTGTATTTCCCCCTTCCATTTCTTTACTTTTATTAATTTGAAAAATTGTAAAAATTATTCAATTTTTCATTCATTTTATTCAAATTAAAATGATATTACCAAAGAACTTTTTATAGCCAAAGATTCATTAAGTGTTTTCTAGGAGCGGAGTAGAATTACTCAATTTTCTTCATACAGAGCGGTTTACATGGGTAATTAATATACTCAGCGCTTCAAACCGTATTTTTTGTAGTTTAGCAGATAAAAAATGTTTCACAACAAGGCCATTTTATTTAAGGTGAAGCGAGGGTTCCAAATTGCAGATGAAATGTCAGCTTTTGACTCAATGGCCAGTTCCTAAAATGAAGAATGTCGATTCTTCTGCAAACAGGATATTACCTTTTAAAACTAGGTCAACTGTCGCACAGCTTCGAATTTTCCTGTGTTTAAAGGCACAAAGGCTCCTATAGTTGCACATTCCAAGCGTTGTCCTCTGTTTCATGGCGATTACCGAAGTCTTCTCTAAAATCGGAATGTTCAAAGTAATATCCAGACAACCGATCCTAAATGTTCGTAAAAGAATGCTGACGGTCCAATAATTATTCCTTATCTATGTAAAAAGAAATCGAGAGGGAAATTCTTCATCAATTTTATAAGAATCGTTACCTACACATGGAATAAATGACAATTTTGAGTCACATGGTAGTAAAATGACAAGGCCATGTGCAAAGCGTATTTATCATGCCAAAATTACTGCAATTTCAGCTCTTATCTTTGACAAATTGCCCATAAACACGCTCTCGTAAGTAAGGCATGTATTTTATCAGACAAAGCCTCAATTTTAAAGGGGCGAAATAAAATGGTCACGATAAAGGCAATTAGAGAGATGATGTTATCACATGACAGGGTTTCAACACAGCTCGATTATTATCTTGCATGTCCAGCAAACAGGACTTGCATTAATTAAATTGCTAACATCGCGTCATATAAATTCAATTAATTAAAGAGCGAAATATTATGTGCAAATCATTACAGCAAACAACTAATAAGCATTTATGTAACTTAATGAATGTCATAATAAAATTCGACAATGACAGTTATTCTCACCCAAACCATAGAATGTAAATCAATGAGGCTCTTATTTGCAAAAATGAGAAATAGTTTACATATCTCATTAAATATGCCGCAATATATTTGCTTGGGATATTCATTCCAAAGCATTTTCATTGGGAAAGTATGGTAAACGATTTCAATCGAGCAAAATGAATAAGCAGATTAATGTAACCACAGACTATACATGTTAACAATCAAAGTCAGTAAATTAACCGTTGGAAAGTTAACTATATTTACACAAAAATTAAAATTCTGAACAAGAATTTCTTTTAATAAGTCATTAACCTTATATTAACATTATAACTAAATGTTTCTTCTAAGTAACGTCAAAATTGTATACAATTTCACTTATATTCCGTAAAGATTAGACGTCGTGTTCTTTTGTGCTGTAAATTGTAATGGCGAAATACCTAGCTGCCACAATAAATACGAGTGAGCAGAATTTTTTCACATTCTATGAGAACACTTGAGATTTAATTTCTCCCAGAAGCGGCTCTGTGTTAGAAAGAGTTTGTAACGCAGCACATGTTGCCCTCATACAATCCACCGGTTTCGAACAGCAGAATAAGGGAGTAGAAGGGTAAACGAGTCCAGAGTCATAGTGAGGGATGTATTCACGTAAAAATTTCCGTCAAACTAGGATGAACTGACGCATAAATAACAGAGATTACAGATTTAGAAGAACGTCGGATGCATCCTTTATGAAGGATAGGATCCTATCGGTTGTTGATGAAAACCAACGAGGGTGGAAATGAGTTCAGAGCTCAATCCTCATGTATATTCAAGCTTCATCGTGCTGTAGGGAGATTCCACCCCATTATAAATCTTGTTTGACTGTTCAATCGCCAATCCGAACGTTTTGAATCAAATGCCATCGTCTGCAAAATAAATTACAGATGCCAATTGTTTTAGACCACTCTCTTGGCCTTAAGGACCTCATGATGGCATCCAAAGCAACAATCACCTATCAATTACCTATAAAGCAAAAACTACCTATTAAGAGGTGTTAGACAGTCATCTCGCTAAACAACCACTTTAAGAGTCTTCACTTTCTTTAGGGTAAATAGTTTACTAGAGAGCTATTGCTAACTCTTTATGCTCACTATGAACGCAGATTTGATCTCTTGTAAAAAATACAGTGTCCGGCGTGATACGGTGGAAATCTTTGATATTCAGATTATTAAAACCACTTGTCTGTTTCCACACACTTTTATTTACAACGACCATGGTTTCGGCAACTTGTGCCTTGATAATTGTACAAAATACCGAAACCATGGTTGGTGTAAATAAAAGTGTGTGGAAACAGACAAGTGGTTTTAATAATCTGATTGATCTCTTACCTTAATCTTAGCTGACCTTAAGGACTTCATGATGGCATTCTGAGCAATAATAAGTGGCTATAATACGGTGCCAGACATTCATCTTCCTAAGCAACTACTTACAGGAAGCCTACGCTTAGTTTATGAGTAATAGTTTAATACTGCGCATTCAATTACTTTTTGTATTTAATGAGAAATTAGATTTGATTTCTCGTACGTAAATGAACGGAAAAATAGCAGAGATCGGGGCATCAATTAAAATTTCTTTCTCTTTTACATTTTTAGCGGAGAGGGGGGTGTAGTGCCTTAATTTGTCAAAAATATTGTACCATATAAAATTAGTTATACAAACGTAATCGTTACGTTGAGTTACTGACTTTGTACAGAAGGCATTGCACAATTTATTTGATCCAACTTGTTTTCATATTAGTTGATTTATATTCCAGAGGAAAAATCGTGATTACCTTTGAAACTGCAGACGGAACACGTCCTTTCAACCAGAATGAAGCAGCATGAAATTCTGTTCCCTTTCCAACGACACCCGGAATATATTTCCAGCTCTCATATTTCCTTAGTAGCGAAAACAGCAATATATTAAATACTCAAAAGAAAGACTACAGAATTCGTGTGAGGTCGAAGGAAAATAAATTTAAAAAGTAAGTTTATGAATTGGGGACTCCAATGTTATCTTTATCTGAATCGTAACAATTTTTAAGCCAGTGAATAATATTTTACTCCAGCAGCATCAAGTTTATATTTCCTTCCAGCCCTCCAAAATACCCTTCATAAACTTCTACAACCGTCCCTAATGTTGTGCATCACTAAGTATTTTAAATAAAAGAGGTTTTGAGTTGGATCATCATTAGAGCATTGGCCATGAGAGATGCTACAATTTGCAAATGTTAGGTGATGTCAGGGATCCGAGTGAAGAGGGCCTCTTGAATTTCGATACATTCTCTGAGTCTGTGAATGTTTATCAAGCTACAACTGGATTCGTAAGCAGATATTGAAACATAGTTATACTAAGTATAGTAAAACTAGGAATATTATCAAAAATATACGTGAAAATATCATTTAACTCATTCGAAATATTTCTCCCCTGTGAATTCCCTCCTTCGCTACCTGAACCTTTGCGCGTGACCGCGTAGAAAGTCAATGGCTTTAGCAGGAAATTATTTACTCAGTATATCCTTTGAGGCATGAATTTGAAATTTAATATGCATAAAATTATGTGGCTCTCCTACACAGCATGCATATTTCACGATAATAAGGTAAGTGTTCTGCAAGTAATACATTGGAAAATTGAGAATAAAAAACCGGTTGAGGAGGAGTGATGCGTTCCGTTAATTACCTGTTTTCTCTCACGCTAGCTATAAAGAAACGAAAAAAGTACTTAGCGTTCTGAACAAATACGCACATTAAGTAACTAAGTAGTCGAATCTCAGCGAAATTTTTCGCAGAAAAAGTGCTTTCACTACAGTAAGTTTACTTTCTCCGTCAACAAAAAAGATTAAGGGAGTAAAGCATCCGAAAGAAAAACTTAAATAAGAGCTCACTGCGAAAACCTCAGTTCAAACTTTGAAAATTAATATCCTTTCACAAAAAATAAATCTGCCTGCAAGATTAAATTTTGTGAAAGGAATATCTAGCTTAAAATAATTAATCCTGATATGAATATTTTTTTCACTGTGATTTCAGATGTAATTTCACCACAATAGCCTCAATGGCACTTTACGAATGCATGCTAAATTTTTCAATACAAGTTATGATTAAATTATATACACTTTCCACGAAAAAATTAACAAATTAAATCTGTTTAAGATATAAAGCCTTCCACAGACATTAGCAAACTTTCTGGATACCATGGCAACAGTAGTGAACGTCCATTAAACCTACACTGCTTCTCAACACGCTGATAACAGAAGCACTTTATTTGGATTCCCTGCTGGGATAGTGAAATCCCTAACACGGGAAATGAGGGTTATTTCTTGAAACACAGCCAATCTTTTTTCGCCACTATTAAGAGAAATGTCCACTCATAAGCCTGATCCACTTAATGCTCCTTGAATGGGAGTCCACTGGAAGAAGATAATAGATGAATTTTTTGGATGCGAAAAAAATTAGTTAAAAAAATATGAAATCTATTCATACAGTAATAACAAGTTCAATTGCTTCTCACAGTTAATTGAAGCATTAAAAATAATTAGACTATGCAGTATGGTAGCCCCTAAATGTGAACCATGGAGTAGTGGGACTACCATCAGTTTAACTATTAATAATATTTATATTATTGATTCCTAATATCTGCGGGAAAAAGTGTTCGCTGCTATACGTCTGATTAATAAAATTAATAAAAAGATTCTTTTCACTAAAAACCGAAAAATAAGGACAAATTAGAGAGAGCTTAATGGATCATTGAGCATATATATTACGATCGGATGATCAAAGGAAGCTAAAAGAAAATAACAGGAGTTTGAAAAGGTGATGAATGAAATATGAATGGTGATGATAAAGTGATGACAAAGAAAGTTTGGGGCAGTGCAAATACTTCTTTTAGGAGGGAAGTACTAAATCTCTTAAGTCCTGTAAAAATATAATTAACCTCTATTTTACTATCATAGCTACGAGAAGTTTCCAAAGTAAAGTTAAATTACACCAACAAAAATATTGAAGATGCTGGCGTGTTGCAAGAGATATAGGTATAAGGAAAGAGGAAGAACAAAATCATTAAATGAAACAATAAATGTTGGTTAGGAGGAGGCTAAATAGCTTCAAAGTTAGACACGAACGGAAAGAAGACAGTGAAAGAGAAAGATAAGCAGACAACGAGTGAAAGAGAAAGTGAAAGAGCTTAAAAAGAAGGGAACGCGAAGTCCCTGAAAAAAAGCAAAAGTGGGGAAATCTGAGAATACTGATGAGCGTGAAAAACATGGATGTGATACGGATGAGTAATATGAGAATGGATGGGTACGGTAACGAAGGGTACGAAGATGACGTTCCAATCGAGCAATTAAAAAAAAGGGATAGATCCCCGTGGCTAGCAAACAAGAGACTGACGCATTTCATAACCAAAGTAATAAGCTGAGCCATAGATTGCGACGAAGATTGAGGTAATAGATACCTAATAAAAGGCTTTCTAGTCATCCCGGCGAACATGCTAACTACTGGTCCAGGAGATAACGAGGTAGAGAGTGTTAAGGTGAAGATTTTTTCAAAATACATTAAAGGAAGAAGGCAAGGGTTGCTGTGACATCGCGGTAGGGAACTGTGGGTTCCGACCTAATGGCAGAAGTGATTGATGGGGTAGTTATGAAGTTTGCCCTTACGCAAAGAAATTAGAGAGGATGAAGCCTGAATGTCTTTCGTGGGGAAAGAAAATTTTTAATCGCAGCGCATGATATAGGAGGCACACGAGAAATTAATATACTTCGAAGTCAACAGAAGGTAAATATTGGAAATGAATGGAGTGTAAGACGAGAAATTTGAGATATGGAAATAAAATAAAGTGCTGTCGAGGGTCAGAAGAAACGCACCGTGCATTAGCTTACACAGAAACTGGTGAAAGCCGACCTAGAGGGAGCAAAGAAATCAAAAGCTGGAAAAGTGCAAAGAAACCGTTAACTGCCCCACGTTTGATTGATAAAGTGAAGGAAAATATTTTTTAAATTGAAAAATCGAAAAAGAAGGAAAAATTCGAGAGAGCTGAGTGGAAAATGGAGGGAATTCACGGTTCAGGTGATCAAAAGAAGCTAAAGCGATAATGACCGGGATTTGAAAAGGTAATAAATAAAATATGACCTGGCATTATAGTTTGATGTCGTAATCAGAAGTATGAGAGGGTGGGTGTATTTTAAGGGTAAAGAGGAAAATTAATGAAGAACATCAAATGGGAATATGGAAGTAAATCTCAATAACATCCGTTTGCCTTGCGTCGAAAAGCCTTGGTAGATCAATCAAACAGGGTATGAGTATGAAACTTTCAACGGATCACCACCGTGAGAGAAACGGTCATTTCATATCATAGCCATACCCATGCATCTTCGTAGATCAACACTGGCGTCGAAGAACTTTTATTTTTGAGTAAATTCATAGAAATAATGATCTGCGGAGTCATTACTAGACAGAATTCATTCAAGTGCCAATGTTGACAAAGAATCCCAAATGGCGTTTTTCAGAACGCTTTCGTGAGTATTCTGAAAACAGAAAAATATGTGTGACGAAAAAAAAAAGTTGTCTTTTACTTTTGCCTGAAAATGAGATATACAGCTAAAATGAACAATGGAAAACTATGGAACCAATGGAAAATGCCAATGCATTCGTTTTTTTATTTCAACACGGAATAAATGAAATGCGTAACCAATATTTAACGTAATCGCTTAAAGTTATTAAATTCAGTCATGCATACTATTTTAATAAAAATATAAATGAATGTCCGCTATTATCATTAGTTTTCACGATTTCCTCCGAGTCATTGAGGCCCATTATAAGGAACATAAACGAGATAAGCAATTCTACCATCCTATTGAGCCTTCTATCGTCGCAAACATCGCAAACCACGCCCTGAGAAAAGGTGATCAAACAAACTTCTCTGGATCATATACGAAAGTACAGTATTTCAGTGAAGGACACGATAACCATAGCCGGAATGCAAGAATTCTTTCCAAACAAGTCAGAGGATTGCACATGGAAGTGGATTTTCGTTATAATATTATTTCGTAATACCTGATCACAATAGGTCTAGTTAGTAAACATCCTACACCCAGCGTCATTCGGTTTACAAAGCTAATATTGGAGGAGGCAAGGCCCTGGGAGTAGGATGACAATGCGATGCTCCGATACGTGTAATCAGCAGAATTATTCCGCATCTCAGCGGTACGTATCCGAAGATTTGTTTGGGTAGGTAAGATTATAGTTCATGCAGGACCTAGCCATAGTCTTGAAAAGTTTAGAGGTTGGCGCCAGTTTCTCTTCCTGCGCCACCGGGTCCAAAATAATCAGCGGAATAACTAATCCACTCATTTATATCCTCAACCCGAAGGTTGGTTTGAATCAGAGTATAGCTCACGCCGGACTAAGCTAAATGTGAATTGAATAATCGTTTGCTTCAGTTGAGGCATCTATATATTTATAAGGTCCTACGATGTTTTTATGATAGAAGCGGCAACTCTAAAATATTTCAGTCCCTGCCTTCTCCCTTTACCCTGCGTAAAATAAGTGTGCCCTTACCACACCCAATTTGACTTTGTTTGAAAGATGCTTTTTGTACGTAGGGCCAAAGGTTTTTAATTTGTTACCCCAGTCGTGCTTTGTTTCAAAGTCTTTGAAAAAGTTTTTGCAAAATGCACATTCTTGGCTTCTCATTAAAGAAAGTGTAGAACAAACATTGTTATAAAATATTGATGTAAATGAATTATAAATACTACTTTAGTTGTTTGTTTCATGTAAGCACTTAAGCTTTGTTGGTATAGATTATCAAGGTAACACAAAATGAGCTACACTATATGCAAAGCATAATGTATTATTATTTTGGATAGTAGCCTCAAACAGGTTATCCTTCGCGGCTACCTAAAATTACTCAATTTTGCTATTGCCATATAATGTGTGTGTGGAGTAATAAAATTATTACTTATTACTATGATTATATCACACAATTACGGTAAAAAGGGTTTGGTCAACTCGTCTGCTTCACACCTTGAGGATTTTTGCTCATGGTGTCCGTAGTTTGAACATCGGACCCTTTGCCGGCACCAAAATGCTCAAACCACTCATATCCCCAAAAAAATCTTCAAAAGATCCTTTAAAATTATTAAAATTCCATAAATCCTACTTGAAATAATTGAAAGATTTATGCCTGAAAAATTCCGCTCATTGTTTTGCACCGTTTTGACATATTAATTTATGTATTTTATGGCACACAAGAGACCTCACCATTGAGGCAATGCCATTTCCCTTTTCATAAGTCCCTTGAAGATGCGCAGAAAGATATATAAAAAAACTCCTGAAAGCCGAACGCGAAAAATCTCTTCCTTTCACAGGTAAAAGGATTTGGGTGATTAACGCTCGACCCCGCGGAAAATCCGGGATCCTGGCTCCCTATGCTCATCCCCATTCATGCATGCGCCACACACACGCGATTTTCTTTCCTCTTCCCAGAGTACGCATTTTTTTCCCCCGTGATAACTGCGGACAATCGGGCCACCACGTCGCTCTGTGTCCCTTAAATCACTCTCTCCCCACAACAGATCGATTGAATGATTTAGATGGCCTCCACAAAATCCCAATAACCACGGCGCGCGCGCGCTCCGACGGAAAATCGAGGACCCGTCACCATGGCCACATCACAAGCCGCTGTGCAAACCCCATCGAGGAGAGAGAGAGAATGAGGAAAAGTATGAACATACGGAGTGCGCGCGTAGAGTCTCAGGATGTGGCGAAACGACCGCAGAGTGAATCACAGCGTTTTGCCGAGGGAGAGGAAATGGAAGAAGATCATAAAAACCTCCCGGTCCTACTCTAAAAAAAAAGAAAAGAAAACAAAAGAGGAACGAAATGAAACGTTGATGGATGCCGCGAGAAAGGGACACAAATTCTCAATCACCAACAACACTCGGGGACCGTTCCCCGGCCCTGATGAAATAGATGCGGCCTCGTACTTATCCAATTATCCCTTAAACGATCGTGGTGGGGAAAAAACGAAGCCCTTTACAGCCCGCCCAAGGTTGAGTTCTCGGTAGGACGAGTTAATTAACGCGGGGGGAAGGATGAGATATTTGCATGGTTTCGACGAGGTATCGTGTGGTACGCGCCCTTTGCTCGCGTGATAAATAACGCCTCTTGGTAGGATCCAATCCAATCCAAATCCAATAAACTCAAAATGTTACATCCCAATGAGACAATCTGGTTCATTCACATACGATAATTATAACATTTTCCGAAAACTGAGTCCCTTGTGGGTATCGCTCAATTCACTACATTCATCAATACCTGAGATAGTCATCAAATAATCACAGTACACTCTGCAATTAGTGTGGTATTCAATCACAAAGCATTCAATGCCACCAAATATCGCACTCTACTTGAAAGGAGAAAAAAAGACAAGGTAAGAAGGTATGAATAATGAACTTTTATGAATTTTTAGCCACAATACGTAGCGTACTAGCGAGTGGTTAGAATTCTTAGTCGCCGATCCACTGGTCTGGTTTACATCCTGAGCCAACCCTCAGAACAACTAAAAAAAACTTCTCTAAAAGCGAAATGGCCAAGGGAAAGTGACTGGCCATTCCAGTAGGTAGGTATACATGAACTTTAATTGAAAATGACTTAGTCCGGGTTAAGCTTAGTTAAGCGAGTATTATTTTTGATAATGATAATTATCTAATTTGACAATTAAATACTATTATTATGCAAATTAATCAAATGATATCTGCGTTTCACTCTTAGAAGGATGACATCTAAATGACTACATCAACGTTGAATCATTAAGTTGCCTTCGTGAGTGGGAGTTGAACAGACTCCATTAGACACAAAACAAAAACTTTGGCGTGGCTAAAGCGGCTAATTTTTAATTACTCCTCCTTCACCTATTTACATTTTTCAATGTGTGCACTGGAACGCCACGATAGAAATTCCGATATTGGGGGTTAGCAAACTTTTCCGTTCCGTTATTACATCCACTTGCTAAGAAAATAAAGTTTAATCCTTCCCTTGTAGCTCAAACTTTACCTCTTTTAGCTGCAACTCTCTTTTCTTTTCAGCATAGATTAATTTTTTAAGTTTTTATTAAACAAAAAGAGGGCTGCGTTAAAAAGAAGTTAGCTTTGCGAGGCGAAGCATATCAAAAGTAAAAACAGAACACTTCAGGCTGCGGGGCGAAATAAAACACTGCGGGTCAGAAGAATGAGAGCAAGAATAATGACGGTATTGTACCAAAGCAATCTATAAGGTATGATGTCAATAAATGTACTGTTTTCATTTCAAAGTTAAAGGATTATCTCGAATAAAATTCTTTTCCGCTCAGAACGTAAAATTTAATAGTTTTATAACAAATAATTCTAAATGTTACAGTATTTTTTGTGATCAATTTTTGAAAATCATTTTTAAAATAGTAGTTTTCACGTTGCAAAAATAATCTTTAAGAAAAAAAGGCCAGTCGGGCAATAATAAGTATGCGTACTACCTAAATGAATCAATTCTAGCTGTACTTTTGCGAAACTTTCTAACAGTAAATATTTTATTATGAGGTCCAATGAGAGATTAATTGCACGGCTTGTGAGAAATAAAATACAATAGTGAAACAGCAAATTTAAAATAAATTAATTTATTAGGCAATTTTTATTAATTTTTTGATTTTTCAAATTAAGCTACCTAAGCGATTTTCGTTTAAAATATTTTTTTCAACTACGACAAGTTTCATCTAGCAACGGGAATCATGAGGTCTAATGATATTTTCTGTTGGACGAAACCGGTCCTAGATTAAAGAAAAATTGTAATTGAAAATCGCGTACAAAGTTTCTTTCTACAAGTCAACCATTGAATTGTAACCAAGATAAGGACAAAAATATCCTATTTAAAAATTATTAAGCGCAATAATTTCATTATATATTAGAAATAATATCTACAAGCTGCGTTATGAATTAAATCAGATTAATAAATATGGATACATGGTAACCCAGAAAATAGAGCTATGGACTGTGAAATACTGCCGAAAGGGTGTTTCTTTTTCTTCTGCAGCTACTCTACTGATACCTACCGACGTATTCAATATTTCAACAATAGCTTGTATCTCATTACGTGCAACGGCAGACTAAAACTTTGATAAGGTCTAACCGTGATCTCTGTATTGCACCCTTCAAGTCACCTCCATGGTATTTGGCAGTAGATGATTTTCCGCCGACATGCACTACGCCGCAAAGTAGTGCATTGTTATGCAAAACACGAGCATGCGAATGCGGCTATGTGGTGAGCTCCTATCAAACAAGCGTCGCTACATGCATCACAAAGAGCCAAGAAGCTGGGAAAACTGCAAACTCGAGAACAAGATAAATAGCTTCCCTATGTTCGTGGTGCAAATGAGTCCCACCCTGAAAAGTTAGTACCCAGACTGAGGTGAAACCGGCAAATAATTTTGAAAATGATTGAATATTAACTATCCCAAGAGTGATTCGTTGAATGTCTATATCGATGGTTAAGTTCTAACAACACGTATCTCAAAAATAGCAGATTTTCAGGAGAGCAACAAAATGATTAATATTTGTTACTTACACACTGAAATTAAAAACCAATAGTTCATAAAATTGATAAAAAAACATTCACTTGCATACAAATAGTTGTTTTTTGCTTGTATTTTATTTTTTTAATGTCATTACGCTTTGTTTAAGATACCTGTCTCAAACCGGCCGAACTTGAGAAACGTGTATTTAGAACTTAGACATCGATATACCCCGTAAGGAGTACCGCATGGTCTATAGAACGAAATGGTACAATATTTTTTTAAAGATAAGGTAAGTTTCCTGGATATAGACAGTTACTTATACCACTTATTTTATAAGAGCGCGACCCGGGTTTCAATGAGTAATCATCATCATCAGGCGCTAATTATAATTTGTTTATCTTGTTGTTACCTAGTTACTTGATGAATTTTAAAACGGACGCCAGAATAGGTGAAAAGGATGGGTAGAGGTATTCATTTATAAGGGTACTATCTTGATAATTATAATTAGCGTCTGATTGTGATGATTACTCATTGAAACCAGGGTCGCGCTCTTATAAAATAAGTGGTATAAGTAACTGTCTATATCCAGGAAATAATGGAATACCACACAGTTAACCAAGAGTTAGTGAATTTTGATAAGGTAAGTGTTCAAAAATTTAGCCGTAAGAGTACGAATTTTAGGCCTTTGATTTTTCCTACGTTAATTCTTTGCACTTGTACAAGAATTTTGAGGTCAATGGTTAGTTATTGCTGATTTGTTGAATGCTTATGACTAAATTCTGTTTTAAGTCAAAGAACTGTGTCTGCTAGCTCGATAAATAATTTTCGTGATTTTTTTTTTCCTCATAGCGAAATGTTTACCCGCCTTAGTGGTAGTTAAACTTCGCGAAAGGCCTAAAATTATAACTAAAGAGAATAAGTTTGAATAATCTCATCTTATTTACTTAAAAAACACATTAATATTTAACTAATTAGCGTCATATGATAAAGTGCAAGCTAAACTTGTCCAATCCTCGCTTAACGAATATTTAGGCTGAGAGCATCCCTTTTAGTCCCACAGAAGCAACTCTATCTCTCGGAGCCACTAAGAGGCCATGCTGTTGAATGCAATGAGCTCTCGGCTATTACTGTAATGGTGAACAAGATGTTAATTATACCTTGGCAGACCGCACCTCAAAAAAGTCTTACTAACATTCGCTACTGGTCCTCACCCGAAATACTTGGTTTCTGAGAAGGCAAAGGTATACCTGATGGTAGTGAAATCAGATATTTCTATCCCAAATTTTTAATAATGATAGATGTAAAACATACAGGTATTAATTCCTAGGTAAGAACTCGGGGGAATTATTTATAATTCCAAAACCGAACGGTTACTTGATTTACAAGATAACCATCAGCCAAAGTACATTTATAAATTTAATATTAAAGTATACATACTCAGATAAACTACTTAATAGGGATTTTTTTGCGCGGAAGAATATCTTTTATTGGCGACAAGTTTATTTTAAAACAATACGAAGAAAACTAAACCTTTGAAGAAAACAGTTAAGTTCATTATCCCATATGATCATGAGTCATTAATTATACCCATTTATGTAAAGATAATTGAAGCATATATGAATTGCGTAAATAAAATTTCTGATCAAATTTTAAAGTAGTCCTCACAGCTTGATTTAAACGAACCACATCCATACAACTATTACAGTTATTTCCAGAATTGTTTACGTTAAGATCTTTCATAATAAATTCAACTTGAAAGAGAATAAGCGAAAAATCTCGTTGTTTTTTATATGATGTACCTCATTTAATTACTTAAATACAGAGGTTATTTCGGAGAGAGACTCTCACAAGCCAAACCCTGCCCAGTGTAAGAAGGGACCCGGTTAATCTAGTTAGAGGAACTGTCCCTTCCCCCGAGGGCTGGATATGGCAAAGCTACGGTTAGTGTAAAAGCTTCTAAGCCGAGAAGGCACGGTTGGGCAAATCTTTAACATCCGCGCTCCGCTCGTTAGCCAAAATGCCCAGGATGGCGCCACAGTCTCCTGGAGCGAAGACCCCCGACACGGAACCAAATGAGAATAGGGGACGCTACCTTTCGCCTGACACTTAAGCAGCGAGACACCGAATCCAAATCAAATGCGATGCAATACCTTTCTCTCTCTTTCATGAATTAAACATCAAACATAAGCCATCCGATGCGGTAGAGAGCGCTTAAAAAAAACAAAATTTATTCCAATCCCTTAGAGTGCAGGCACTATTCCAAGGGTCTCATAGAAAAATGGCATAGAATATTCACGTAAATATCCACCAATCTTGTTTTGTAAATCGCTCTTTCATAGAAAAGAGCAACCGTACCGAAGCACTCAAGTAATCCCTAGAACAAAAAAAGATCTCGTCTGGAAAATGTAACGTAGATGAAAATAACTGATGAAATCTGGGAAGACTTTAAAATTCTCAAGTTAGCTACCTCCGCCACCCCTGTTTCAACTATCTTTTACCACGAAGACTAAATAAACTCAACCACAGAAGAAACAAACTCTATCTAATAATGAAAGACGTAACATAAAAATACGCTTTGTACGGACGTAGACCTTTGAATATGGATTATGGATCTCATATGATGTGGTTTACTTGTGTGCCGACAGTCAACAATTCGACGTGTCTAGAATTATCGATTATTTCTTTGCAATTTGTACAAGATATTTCATGAGCACAGTTTTGAGGAATTATATTCAGCTTTCAACGATTTTAGAAAATGCGTGGTTACGACGAGGGTGAAAATATTTACTTATCCATACGCAACTAAACCGTGACAAGCAGATTAATGGTTTAATTGGCCAAACTATTAGGGATGAATACTTTCGATTCAACTATGAGTCATAAAGAATAATATTTTCGCAGAAAACTTTTCGCTCAGTGTTTTTAGCGTTACTATTCTATATTCGATCAGGATATGAAGTGAATGAAGCAATATTACTATAGTAAGGACATAATATTTCGCGGCATGAAGTCAAAGATATTACGTACGAAACCACAGAAGAATCCACTTATACGTCTTTATCCTTTGTTTACAATCTTTCACTTAACAAAATTAACTTGTGCTTATATTTTTATCTAGGAATTTAATAAACTATATAATTCCTAGTACGCCCTTCATGCTACAAGCGCCAACACAATGGCAATTCGCGCCTCTTCCGTGTCATTGGTTTGCCAACCCAGCATTTAAAACTAAGTAATAGATTCGTTCACTGCTATTTTATGACTGTTGAATATGATTATTATTAAAGTATTCTACCGAGTAAGGTAGGTTTCCATGTAGTGCTTAAGAAGAATTCCGGGAGCCTCCCCTTACATCATGCACTTCCCTCTTCAGTGCAAAATAAGACCTACTACCTTTCATTCTATCTGAAAATCCTATTCTTTTCCTTCCCCTCCCTCGTTTACCTAGCATTCTTCCCTCTAACACTGTTTTCAACATCCCATCCCCGCTAAGTACTCACTCCATCCATACCTTCTGTCTCCTCCGTATCTCATCTAAAAGCTGCCTCTGCTCACCCACCATGTCCAGCACTTCGTCGCTCCTCCTCCTCTCCGTCCACTTTACCTTCTCCAGTTGAATATGATAGAGCTTAAAAAATAAATATACCCATATTTTTACCGTTCGTCGCCTACCTACCTCTCGAGCTAGTGCTTTGACCCTTTTGCAGATTTGCATAAGTTGATGACGTCAGAAGATCATGGCGAGCCAACCGACGCTTTTGTCTTCTATTCATACTAAATGGGCCTCACATGGTTGGTTGTTATTCACACTCCAGCGAGCAATTCTTAGCGTCAGTGAAAGATTTTCCCTAAGCTATAACTTTAATGATATCACCAACTCATGAAAACAGGGGTGGAAACTTTCGAGTTTTCTTATTGTAAGCTTACGAGAGAATGGATTATATGAAAAGAAATTCAGTTCGTCATTTATTGCTTTTCCCTTACAATCACCGAAATCTATCAATAGATTGCTATTACGGGTCTAATGGAACGGCACGATACTTGAGAAGACAACAGCCGATAAAAGTCTCCGTAACACTGAAATATCTACACATGTATACTACCCAGCAAATCGTCTCAATCAGCGTGTGGCACAGGATGTTAGGACATCAGCCGTTTACATATATAAAATGGATATGCTCTAATGAAGTTCCGCTTAGCTTTAATTAAAGCACTTTATTGTCCGGAGGAATTTTCATACCTATCCGTTCGGACAAATATCTCTCTTATTGTATCGCTTCTGTCGGGAGTGGAAGTATAGTGCGGTTCTAATATGACGTTATCCGTGTTGCTCTGGAAGACGTCTATTCTCAATTGCTCAAGCAATCTGAGCCTAGCGCGCAGCCTCTGAGTCCCTACCGGGTTCCAGCCTAATTCGTTTAACATCAGCGTAACGCTTTCTGTATGCTCGTAGCTAGTTTTGAAAGACACTGTTCCTCCCTTTGTATTTTATTAAGTTTAATTTCAATCTTAAAGAATAGTACCTACCATGTCCATACATAAAACCCTGAAAATGACTAAATTGAAAGCTGATCTTACTAAACTTCCAGCTAAATATACCAAATACCCGCATTATAGAATATAGAAGTTCTTTTCCATAACATATTCCGTATTCAAGGCTCATATCTCCGTTTTAGTCAAATGCCCACAGTAAATTGATACACAATCGACAATTAATCAATAAAAAATCAATTTATACGACGCGTAAACATTTTTAAACGAAAGGAAAATAGCAAAAATCTTCTGATACATGTTCATGCTAGGTATAAACTGAAAGTTATCTTAATTTATCCCACGTTTTCGTTGTATTTATACCTATAACCCTTTGTTACTATCGATTTCACGCCTGAGCGGAGTGAACGTAGGTAAAGTGTGGTACGATTACGCCTAGTGGCATATATCTTCATAAGGTTGCACTCACATTGACTCAAACATGTTAAACGTTTTCATTTTGGGTCGTTTTATTATTCCTGAAAAAAATATACACGCATATCTAGGTCATGCACGCATCTGCAGCAAAAAGCAATGTGCCGCTTCCAGTAAGCGACAAGATGGAAATACCTACCTCCGACGGCAACGGATATCTTCCACGAAATTACATGAAGCCACGCCCCGGCATTTGTGGTAACTGCGTCTGCCGTGTAATTACGCCTTGGAGTAAATTACACCGCCAATGTTGGGCCTGCCGGTAACCCTTGATAATATAGGGGAGCGATGGATTCTCAGCCGCTGATGATAATATGGTCACGGGACGTGGATAAGGCCACCGAACCCGAGCAGCATTGCAAACTCGTGTCAATCACATCTATCGTTCCCTTTGTTCATAACACCGACAGGATTTCACAGAAAACGCCGTAAACAAATTGGTAATTTTGTAACGTCCACCATCATCACGCACCAGTAGATGTACATCGTCCGAATTGGATGTACTCTTAGGGCCATTTCATTACCGTAAATTTTTTACTATGCCCATCGACAGGCATCCACAACGACCGCTCAACCACAATACTTATCAGACCTATCAGAACCCATGTCTAGCAAACCCAACCAGCCGTAATACTATGAGTATAGGGTTGGGCAAAGTAAAGAAAAAAATTTGCGCTGTAACCAAAACCATGGTCTGACAAAATAAATCAATGTGTGTAAAAAGCAACGTTTTTATTCATTAAAAGGATTACCTTTAATAAAGGTTTTCCACCAAGCCCCGCCCGCCGCTATTATTTAAATTATTTATACAAGCAATTCTCCGGTAGCTGGTTTATTCCCTGCTAGCTAGTACCCATATTCTTTCTCAGCCAAACATTCAAAAAGTGGGGGAAAACATGGCTTCAAAATATGCGCTACCCAGTGGCGCTAATGTCACAGCATACAGCTAGCGCCAACACTTCACAAACACTTAATAGGGCATTTGTGGGAAAAACAAATTTCTGAACTCAATTTCGTATTCACACATATATATATATCTACCACAGCACCGTTGTCCTTGTCCTTTTTCTATTCCATGTTCCTTTCCCTTTCTTTCCTTACCTGTGAATTTATATGTATATATATATATATATATATATATAAAACATCTAATTACGATCTTCTATATTATTTTTACTGTATGGATGTCTTTTTCTCAACTTATACGCAACCAAACTCTACAAATGAGGTACCAAAATGCGCAGAATTTATCAGAGAACATGCGACGGCATATCATACTTCCTAAATATTGCTATTGTTTCCTAAAATTTATTTTTAAACAATTAAAAAAAAACGTAAATATTCCTGACGTTAACGGCGCACAAACAGATACATTTGTCCATTTGCAACAATATCTCGCATTCTTTAAATAACTTTTATCAAAATGCGATTGATTCCACATTCAAGTCTCCTATTGATATGTATGTAAGTATGAGTCATCATGTGCTTTTAACAGAGGATAGTAATTACTTCCAATATTGTGTTAAAGAGGTCTCTGGCCTCAATTTGTACATGAACATTCCAATTAAATTTGTACATAAGACCCTGTCTTTTTTTTCTACATTTTAAAAATAGAAACGCGCCTATCCCTCTGTGGACCTGCATTGAAAAGAGCGGGGGAAGCCCGCTCGTTTATTCTTATTTTTATTATTCCGCTTGTTAAAATTAAAACAAAATCTGCAGCTTACTTGACGCCATAAGAAATTGTAGGCACAGCCTGGTTGTAGAGTAATAATATCTGTCTTTATTTTGTTAGCATTATACTAAATTTACAAGACAATTTACACGGATAGTAATTTATAATTGTTATAATCAGCTAAACATACGGTGACTTGCACCTTAGGCTATTGCACAAAGAAATGTTCCAGAAACTGAGGTTCTCGAGACATCTGGGCAACCTACATCACTAAAGTCACCCTCCGTGACCACCGTATTTCCAATACGTCACATCCTAGAACCTGTATTGAGATGAAGCACAAAAGCGAAGCTCAGCTGATGAAACTTTATTTCTGGCGGATAACGGTACGGTATTTTAACTCTGAGTGAAGAACTCTCTAGCCCAGCCCCGCAGAAACCTTGCAGTTGAGTGCTAACCATAATGTGACCTCCCATACGAAACAATTGATAATATTAAACACTTCCCAGAATTTATCTCAGATGTTATTCATGACGTAGCTCTTTCATTGTGTATTTACCAAAATGGAAAACTATAACGAAATAGAGACTAAGTAAACTTTAGCTACGAATTACAATAGCGTAGAGATATATTTGGAAATGCTTCATAGATACGGGCGCGCAAGATGTTTACATATATCTACATACAGAGTAGAGTACACATTAAAGAATTAAATACAAGCAATGATATGTCTATATTTTCAGGATTTGTAAGCTTTAGAATTAAAGAAATTTCATCCCCTTGGCAACGCTATCATGACATCCACTTTTACATCACTCAAAAAGGCTCTCATTACGAATACAGAGCGATTCCAGAGGCCTCATCCATTCTTGATTCTACAGATTGCAACACTATTCTCTTTAAATCGACACAAAAAATGACGAGTCAATCAAATGGACCGGAAATGTAACTGCGAAAATTTAACGAACCTTTCCTTTACCTTCCCAGTCGTTACATTTTTCTTGCTTCGATTTAAATTTAATTGATTCCTATTTTGTTAAATAAATCTTGATCCTAAATGAATTTACTCTATTTTTGTCGCAGATATTGTTGCCGACTTCAAAATATTTTAGCCACTCATATTTTATCAAACGGTGAGTAGAGCGTCAAAAATTCGATGGTAAAAATTCGAAAAATTCTAGCCCATTGGTAATTTAGATTCCATTCTGACGAACATATTTAAAAATTTTAGTATTTGGCTGGCGTTATTAACCATAAGAACCGCTTTTATGGTAAATTCCCGTTAAATTATTCTGCACAAACTAACATTTTCGTCCCCTTTCCTTCTACAATCTATGGGTGTGAATAATAAATATTTCGTTTGGTCTTCACTGATATCCAACATGAAATTGGCCCATCGTATTATTGGTTCATTGCACCAAATACATAAAATAAGATAGTCCAGAAAGGGTTTATTCCCAGTAAATTCGGATTATCGACGTTCTGCTTTTTCGAATACGATGACTTTTTTGAAAAGAGGTCAATGGATACAAAATCTTTTAACTGTGTCGAAAAGATTGAATTAGCATAAAATCACAACTACGACATGCTATGACATTCATTTACGTATGACATGCTGAAACCAATCAATGATTAGCTCCATTAAAAATAATGTCATAGCATACAACAGGAAAACAAACACTAATTTCTGAGGCAAATGCTGCGCACAAATAAATAAAGAAAGAAGTGTGGGAAAAAAATCACTCATTCACTTAACTTGGGGCAGCATGTCTCGAGATGATACAACAGGCATCACGTGGAAAGTTGTACGGGTGGTACTAAGAAAACATTCACAGGGCGAACAACCTTTCCGTCTTCTGAACCCTCCAGGATATAAATAGCTATGCTATACATGAAAACTTTTGAATGAAGAATGGAGTAAAAGTAAGCAAGACAGTGGCAACAAAAGAAATTTCTAAAAAGAAAAGCAGGACACAAAAAAGGCACTCTTACTGAATGATGAATACGACGAGAATATGAAATACAAAGTTCACATACTCGACAGACTGAACAGCAAGACTTTTTATTTAGATCCAGAACGAAAGAGAGTTTCCGAACGCATCGGAAAGACTCAGAAAAATGATTTCTTCGGATTCAAAGGTGAATCTTTCCATCCGTGTTCAACTCGTCATACAACCTGAGCCGTAAAAATTTTAAATTCTGTTAATTTTATTATTCCAACAATGTATAAATAAATTATGTTGTTCTGTTATAAGTAGAGTTATAGCCACTCTTTTATTGATGGATCACGTTCAAATCTCACAGTTTCCAAAAATTGGTGATTCTCTGATAAACTGTTAAAAATGTAGAAATTAATATCTTTTTACTATTCGCAAGGATCGTAATGACAAAATATGACTATGTATATGTAAAAATGGAATGGATTCGGAGAAGATCGGGTTAAGAGTGTTACATTTATGCAATGAGTTTACGTGGAATAGCCCAAGGCAAACTTTCGGTAAAGATCTGAAGGATTACTTATGAGGATTAAATTGGACTGACAGTGAAATTGAGAGAACAAAGGAGTTTCGGAAGTGAACTGATTTCAAAACGGAAAGCGATGAACGTATTTGACATCAAACGAAGAATTATTTCAACATCAAGAATTATTTCAAGAATGAGCTTCAAGAATTATTTAAATTCTCCATTCAGATTTTTAATAATATTTCTACGCTATTTGCTACTCAAAAACAGATTAAAGATTTTTTGTATTATTCTCACGTTGCTCAATAGGTAAGAGAAAGGAGGTTTATTCATAAAGATATTATTTTCCTAATTTCTCCTGACATGTTTTGCCAGTCTAAAATGATTAGCTGAACTTCGCAGAATTAACTTTCTTCATTAGGTCGTCGAAACGCTTTTTTCTTCAGCAATAGATTCAAAAACGATTCGCAAAGGGAATGAATGTTAAAAATATATCAGCTATATAATTCCCGTTTACACAATGAATCGCTGTGTAATATTCATGAGTCAGTTTTCCTTGCCTTTTGCGATGTTTTCATCCGCCGCTCCCACGGTTTGGCCATTCGTATAATTGATTCCGCAACTAAACAGAGCCTTTGTGACCCTATTCCCGAGGTAAAAAGGCGAACAAAAGAGAAGCAAACATTTTTGTGTACACGCGCAATCAAGCCCTCTGTGAATTAAAGTGTTAAAACATGTATATCCGCCAAAATTATGCATATTAATCAGTGCTTCGAGACCCATAGGAATCGACTGGAGGGGGGGATAGCGGTATTTGCAAAAAATAATTCCGAAAAATCGATTTTCGCTTTTCAGGTTGAAGCTCCAGTTATTTTAGAGTTGACATGACTTCTTGCTCCACTGGAAGACCTTTCAAGAGGTTTTCTGAATTCAACTAAACCGTTAGAATATGAATCATTCATTATTATTGCTTATTTAAAAGCAAATCTATCGTTATAAATCGAATAGTTTTAGCCTTCACCCCGAGAAAATTAATTCCTGACTCAAAAATATATTCAACACAAATTTTTACTAAAATGCCTCATGATGCAATATCTTATTAGTCGAACGTCTATTAGTGACAATTTGAATTGTAAATGAGTTTACTGGAGTGCGGACCTTGCGTTGAAAAAATTAAAATCCAAGTTTTTCGACACAAGGAAAAAATGTCCGAAATGTTGCCAAAAATTGCATTTTAATTTTTTTAATGCTAGGCCTGCAATCCAAGATTCTCATTTATTAATTTAATTCTAATTTATTGGTTTAATTGTTTTCCCAGCAACATAATTACAGGAAAAACGCAAATGATAGAAAGTATATAAACATAATACAAAAATACAATCCCAGTTTGTTTTAGAATATAATATCAAATTTAGTCGTCATAGTTCATTACTAATATTAGAGCCTTACAATACTCATTCCTTTGTTGAAACAAATTAAGTTCATTACAAAATTTATTATTAAATAAGAGATCAGAAAAAGAAGAAAAAAACAGATAATTTTAAAGAAAATTTGAGCAAATTTATTCTCCAGAAATCAGTGTGGCTTTCAAAAGGTAATTTATTGGCTGGCTTTACTTCAACGATGTCAACAATCAATTTCTTTACTGGCCAAAAACTTGTATGTCGGGTTATCATAAAAGAATGGTGCAGTTTAAGTAATTAACAGAAAGATAGTAGGAATATAGCGGCAGAGATTTTTCGGAGGCTGCCCGATCCCTGCCTGATTTCTTTGAAGAGGGCACTTCAAGTGCAACACTCCTTTCGTCGGATAGGACGTTAAGCTATGGAACCCTTGGATACTTTCGTTAAGAGCGGGCTAATGTCGATGCCGATGTTTATCTCTCGTCGAGCGACTAATAGTGCACATATTTTAATTTAATCATTATGGAAAAGAAAACTCTTTCAGACGACAAATTCAAAAATAACTGTGATTTATTCTGTTTTCAACTAAACCATGTTAAAAACACACCATTATTTTACGATTTCCCTGAATTGTGATACTGATGATACTTGATAAGTTTAAGTTCTGTGTGCCCTGAAAATAATTCGCCAGGGCAGCAAGATAAAATGCGACTCGGTTGACCAGGAACAACGCATCTTCCTCTTCGATTCTTCGGGCACTCTACGCTTTTTAAACACACAGCATTGATGCGTATGTAGTTGCGCTAACTGGGAGAGCTCTTAAAAACTCCGGCGGATATTTCTTTAGGGACGCCTGAGAACCAATTCCGGAGAAAGAGCTGGATTTGTTTACTCATGATTCGCGGCGACCTGAGACCTTACCGTGATAGGCGAGGGGGTGTTTATCGACTGCTGTTCCCGGGGCCAACATCCTCCTCTCACCGCAGTGACCTCGCCCAGCGACAACAAGGCCCCAGCGACGCGACGGCAGGGCGCCCCACGACCCGCCCAAGGGGCAGAGCGGGAGCTGCCGTGACGTCCGCCATCAAAGAGGAAGCTATGCACAGCGAAGGAAAAGAGTCTCCCACAGCAAAGTTTTTGCCGCCACTGCCGGTCGGAGAAAAAAACCGTATCCTCCTTGATGAAATATCACTCCTAAGGCTTGGACCTTAAAGGCCTGTTAACACGATATGTATAAATCGATACGAATTAATGTCTAAATGTACGAACGTGTGAATAAACACGAACATGCACCTTGTTGCCACACATCTCGTGCGAATACAAGTACTAGAAATAGAAACTGTTCTAATTTGGCCCATGCATTCGTGCATGTCCCGTTCCGGTTCACAAAATCTTTCATGCAAACAGGCATTAACTCGTAAGCGTTAATGTATCGTGTAAACGGTACTTAAGGCGTAATATTTTATGTCAAAATGCATGACCGCGAGAATAAAGGCCAAAATGTATTATGCTGCCATGCAACTTGTACTAATACATTAACAGAAAATAGAACGTGTAGCTTGCTTGCCAATAAAGTAATTCGAGGTGTTACCTGAATGATTATTATTGCATGTGAATAATAGTTGGAGCTAGCCCGAGTGCAAGATAAGGTGCTTGGTATGGTGAAAATTTTGGGGTAAGAGGAAAACTAAGAAGAATTTTCTGTGCGAAAGCTAAATAGGACATTTCAAAAACATATGATTATCCAATGCGCCAAAATCCAGGTGACCAGCGAAAGCGACACTTCGGGCAGACATGGGTGGATAATTCGCCTAAGACTTGTACAGTGGAAAGAGGGACACGATACAACGTGTTTGATTTTTTCTCGCCGTAGATTTGGCCTAAAAATAGTCTACCACGTGAGAGGAAACGATAGAAACGGCACAGACTTTATCGTTATACTTATTCCCCGTAGCACACGAATCACGTGAGACTATGAAGAGTATATAGGGAAGACGAAAAGTCACAAAGCGTCGCGAATGGGTAGAAAGCGTTCTTCTTCAGAACAATTAATCTATATATACAGCTTCATACGCCGCCTAGATAGTCGTATGGTGGGGAATGATGTAACGCCAGCCGTAAAAAAATGAAAAAATGATAATAAATGATAAAATTCGACAACTTCACTTCATCAGGATGATGAGTGAAGAACTGTTTCTTCCAGAATTTGCTCCGAAAATGGAATCACGCTGAGTAAAATCTGAAAGAAATGGTACTACTTCACTAGTATATAAGAGCATAACGTGTGCCTTAGGCGTGTTTACACCAAATTATGATTTAAACTATGATCCGTAATTGTATGCGAAATAATTAAATTCCTGTATTTATCGTCCGGTATTTTATATGAGCAAATTTATCTTCTACATAAGTCCTGAAGATATAGCGCGACGGAAAATACAATCATATGCGCCACGCTGAAAGATGTCTGATCTCAATTGCTTCAATAATTGCGTAGTCTTAGACAGTAGTTACAATTCGCCAATGCTATCACAAATCGTCACACTATAGCAAGAAAATTCGGATTAGCATTCTGCTGGTACATACATTTTACGAATTTGCCCCAAAAGTGTTTACCTTGGCGCCACTGGCGTCATACATCCTTTCTGCGGGCGGGCGGATTCCCCAAACTCGCGCGAAGTGCTCTAATCATTAGAAATTTCTAATAATTTTCTTTGCCAGTGAATCTATCGAAAAAAACTAACCATACATTCCACCTAATAAGCCAACACGCTAGCGAATTATTAGGCAGACACGCCAGTGGTATCATGTGCAAATTACCCTATGCATGATTCTTTTTGAAATCTTATAACTCATGCATAAATCACTTACTACGCAAACTTTTCGTTCCTCTATGACTAACTAGTAGTTTAATTGCGTGATAGCATGTTCATGTCCTTAATACTCTCCTACTTTATGGTCGGGTCGTGCTGAGTTCTTCGCCTGTGACCGGCAAACGAGCGCATTTATGATTAAAGCTATTATGAGAGCTGCATGCCCGGTGTATTCTCACCCCGTGCCACACATCCTAGTGGTGGCTTGTGCGGTACCTCGTAGATGTGGTTGAAGGCTTCAAAGCACTTCTTTCTTTGCCTGGGAATCTATCGAAAAAAAAAACAACTTTACTTTCAGCCTATCACGCTAGCTAAATTTTACTTCAATTGAATGAAGAGGTTCATCCCGGTGTCTAGTTCCCAAAAATAAGTGACGTGAGACTTGCTGGTAGTTCGCAAAACTCCAACTAACACGACATGGGGAGAGAGTTTTAAAAATTGGCCTAAAGTACACCGCGTGATGCATGAAAGCCCCCAATAGACATGAGCCCACGTCTGATCGTGGGCGTGGCCGAACGACCATAATAATTATACGGCCTACGACGGAGGGAACAGAGGAAAGTGATGTCAGACACGCCAGCGGTATAATGTGCAAATTATATGCGGACTATATGTCTCAGAACGCGAGAGAGCGTCGTGGGACGAGGATTGGGTCCCGAATATTACTTGTTTCTCTTGAAATTGAGACATTAAGCCCCGCTTTCACATTTAACTCGTCGCGCAGGATTACATTGAGAGCGAAATAAGGATGGAAACTTGAAAAGAGAAATTAAGCCAGCGAAAAGGGAAATGAGCTCGTGGAAGGAAAGAAGAAGGGTAAAAGGGGCGGGGGGCTAACTCTATGGAGTAGGGGGAGGGGGAATGGAGGTTTTTTAGTGCGGAATGGGGGTGGGGAGGTAATGGGGGAAGGGGAAGTCTCGAGTCCTTTTGCTGTGAACTTGGCTCGAAGTGGAGTGAATTATTTTCCGTGGAGTCGGTGCGTGGAGTAGGGGGAAAAGGGGAGGCGTATCTTGTCACTTCTTCCCCCGGGTGGGGATGCCTGACGGGGTGGATACAGCGACATCCCGCCCCCTCTCCGGCGATGGGAGGAAGTAGAGTTATCGCAGAACTTGACGGCACAAGCCTCCGAGGAGCGTGACGACCTGGGTAAGAGGAAGGAAGAGACGTTTCTTCTTTTTAAAAATATTAGTACCCGACTTCACTTTGCGAAATTTTTAGTAAAAATTGAAATTGGAATTGAAAAAAAATGAAATGAATAATCACTAATGTGGAAGTAGGCACTGCATGTATAGTTAATAATTTATTATATTTGTAAATAAAATCCCAAGATCCAGGCGTGATCGAGTGGGATTTCTCCATATTGAAATAATCGCGATTTCTCACGATTATAAATTTCATTCCGACCTATGTTTTTATGTTACTTTATCATCTTCAAGGTTAAAAATTTATGTTTAGATTTAGATACGCGTAATGGATACATTTTGTGTCTCAAAGATGGTGTAGTAACATCGAAACTTAGGCAGAATAAATTTCAAAATCCTGGAGAATCGCAAGTGTATATATCAATATTATTGTATTTGAATATACTATCTGTACGAACTTTTGGCTTGTTATAACTCATGCATGAATAACTTACCGTCTAATTATTCAATTTGTATTACTAACTAGTAATTTTATTGAAATAGCAACATGTTCGTGTACTTATCACTTTCCAAGTTTCTGATCTGACCGAAAGTTGATATCCTGTGTGCTTGACCTGAGTCCGGTAAGCGAGCATGTTTCCTATTAGGGCAAGAATGAGTGCTGCGTGCCTGATGTGCAATTACCCCGTGCCACACACCTTAGTGGTGGCTTGCACTGTACCCAGTAGATGTAGATGCTTCGAGACAAAAGTATTCTTGAGTCTATTAAAGTCTATGACCCGTTCTAAATTAGTATGAAGATGGAATGCCTCGAACAAGTTAACAGTAAATTTGTTGCTATGGATATCCATTTATAAAAATCGCATATGCGATGGTAGATTGGTAGGTGCGCGATGTGAGACATTTGACTACCTCGCAGCACATCCCCTCACCTAATTATCCGATCCGAACTGCCCTACCCTGGCGTTAACATGGCTATACAGTGTGTCCCATTTATCTTGACCACCCGAAATAACTTTTTGTCCAGGTGCAAATTCAAAAATGTATCAAGCAAATGTTCATTATCCGTCAAGGGGACATTAATCAGTATGATTGCCTTCCTTGTAGCTTTGTTATTTACAAAGATATGAACAGCGGTATGTCTTTTTTACATGGCACCCTACATTTTAATTCGGCAATTCATTTCCTCTCCTAAAGACTTATTCAAAAATGTAGCACAGTGGACCATTAACATAAACAGAACGTTAAGAAAACATAAGAAACTCGTCCACTTCCTGGAGTTAGCAGTAAACAAATGACAAGCAAGTCCAAACATAACAAAAAAAAGTCACTTTGAGCCCGGGACGTCAACCGCGTCCACGTCTAGGGTGCCATTTAAAAAAGACCCTATATACTCTCCCGGCCTATCTTTATGTTAGTTGATGGTTTGCATTTTTATGATGAACAATACCCATACCTTTCACGTACATGATACCATCGTGTACCTTTGAAATATCTCGCAATGTCGGAACACGAGCACGGTATCGATTAATTTACAAACAATTAAACGCCTAAAAAATATATCGGATTCCGGCGCTTTTTTCTACATTTTCACGAACAAGTTTTGCGGAATGACAGCGCGATCATCATTCTATCTTGCAGATTTTAAATATACTTTTAATGTGATTGCTTAGCCGCAATTAAAAAAAAAAACTACTCTATTCAAATTAATTTTCCTATTCGCCCAAAAAAGTGCAAATCACGTTGACATTTATAAGTCCCAATTTTTTTCATTTTTAGCTGAATATCCATGATTAATTTAGTTTTTGCTGAGTTTAAGTACTTGACTGCTGCTCCAAATTATAAGAACCGGTAGTAGTTGTGAGAAAATTTCAAGTCTGAGATTTAAAAAAATAAAAAACATGAATTCTTTTTAATATTTTCAAGAGTGTACATACTCGGGAGCTAATTTGGTTGTCACGACACATTATCAATATACAAAGGCTGTTCGGGAAGTAACCTCCGTTTTTTATAAATGAAACGCCAAAGTAGATTTGCAAAATTCACTATCTACATCTTAACTACGACTTTCCTTACCTTTTCAACATCATTTCCATGAAAATTAAGGCACCTACCATACCTATAAACTAACTTTGAAATTTCTTCTGCAAAAAAATCTCCCACCTGTGCCTTGAGCCATCCGTTGACCGAATCTTTGATCACTTAAGTCGCTGTGGGCCAAGCCATTTCTTCATATGCATAAACCCAATCCAGAACAACTTCTTCACTCATAATCTTTAGGCCACACACAACACAAAGCTCCCTATGAATTGCTAAAGGGGAATGCAAAGAGGAGGCCAAATTCCATGCCAAAGAAGGCTGATTTCTGTTGCCACTTCGGTCACACTTTAATAGGTTTTCAAAAATGTCCGTGGCGCGGAGATGAGTGCGATGCAATCCACTTTTTTCAAATATTTTACACTATATATATATATATTTTACACTATATATATATATATATATATAGTGTAAAATACCTCTCTAAATAGTCTCTTACCTAACTCCGAGGAAGGTGGTAATGCCACCGAAAATTTAGTGAGTGTGAGTTTATATTCTTTTTCGTGTGTGTTCTGATACTGCCCACCCTAGGGTTATTTATGTTATTTATATATATATATATATATATACCTTCAGCATTGAGGATAGCGGATCAATCCGCTGAAACGTCTGAACGTTTATTTGTGAGTGTCCCTTTTTTTACGTGTGTCTATGTTTTAGTAGTACAATTTTTGTTCGTTCGCCTCGATCGGCCACATATTTTTTATATATTTTATATATATATATTGAAATATAACATCAGAATGAATGTGAATTTCTGTTGACACCCCTTAATTATACCTTATTTCCCCGTGAAAATCAGATCAATTTGTCCGTCAGCGACGCGAGTGGCGACTTTTGTAAACCCATTGAAATTAGCAGTGGCTGACAACACGTTTGGAGGCCAACTTGAGAATTCTTTTCGGCAATATTCGTGGAATTTCTGCTGACGAATATTGTTTTAACAATCGCATTACAGCAAGTACTTCACGCTCGGCGGGAATTTCTATTGCAGCACACATTTTGACAAGCTACCACAAAATAAATAGCGCTCAAACGACGTTCACTCTACCACTAATGTATGCCGACTGACTTTCCGTGCGTGCCGACGCAACAATGGCGGCACAAATCCCTCCACTTTTCACGTAGTGAGCAAACAGTAGTTACTTTCCGAGCGGTCCTCGAAAATAAATGGGCGAAAAATCGATTTAAAGTTAACTATCTCGATGCATGAAAATTATCTAAGTATAAAAAAAATTGAAATTATTTATGTCCTTACTTTTGTCTTTTTGAGGGAATTGTGATTATCTAAAAATCGCACATTAAATGTATAAGGGATACATCGACTTTTTTTTACGAATTATTCAAATTATTATGTACGGCAATATCCAATTTGAGACGTCACTCAAGCCAATTGCTTAGGCCCAAGATTAGGATTATAAGAATATTTAAACACTTTCCACAAGTTACAATAGGCAGTAAAGACATGACGCCACTTAATATATAACTGAGGGAAGGAAACAGATCTCGGTCTTTGTGAGAAAAAGAATGGGACGGCTGCAAATTTTGGCTTTAAAATAAAACTTGCTCAGAATGAATAGACACCGAGATAAAAACGATAATAAAACACTCTCTGACTCCTTCAAATGACTGCAATGTGCCAAAATGAAAAATTATACGCCATTATACCAAAAACTCAGAAATTACAGACTAATTAATAAGTAAGGGTAGCCGTAATTACGGCTTTTAGCCGAAATGACCAATTCTATGGAGTTTAAAACCTCCTCGCTCCTTGAGCATGTTTCAATGCAACATTTGGATATCACAGTGCGTGGATCTGGGACAGAAGGTTTACGCAGAGATGAAGGCACACTGACATAAATTTGCATGTAAAACGGATGAAGGGGTGTTAAATGCTTCCTTTAATGGGGGGAATATTTTAAATGAATGAACAACTAAGAGAGCTAAATAAATGTTTCTTTTAAAATCTTTTCTAAAACAGAAAATATTTCACAAAAATTAACGCTAGCCATGTACTCTCTAGCTTATCACCAAATCAAAGTCCGGATCAAGTCTTCCAAATATACCCATAAATATTTCTCTTAAAAACCCTGTAAAACCTTGAACTAGTTTAGCTCCAAGCAAATACATTTTAATATGACTAAATTCAATGTTTTCAGAAAGTCTTCCTAAACGGTAATTATAGTTAATTAATGTTTTACTAAAATGTATTTCCAAAATATTCAAGTTTTTTTTTCATTCAACACATTAGAGGACCCACTTGTGCTATGATTATCTATAATATCCCATTGTGGTGTAGTTGAGTTGTTGTCGGGTTTCCATTTGAAATTTTTAATATCGTGTGAAATTGAAAAAAAAAAAGTTTCCGTGTTTAAAATCGCCAATTAGGGATAAAGCTACCCATTACAATAATTTTGAGGCTCTGGCCACTTGAATATTGTACGCATATTTCAACGCTAAAACTTAGTGAAAGGCGAAAAAAAATCAAAAGCCTTTTAAGCAAGAGATCTTAAACAAAAAAAAAGGTTCCAAATCATGATAAGGTTTTCCAGATACTTTTCACAAACAACTTGGACTCAAATTGTCCATACCCAATCTTCTACACTGCCTATCTCCCACGGCAGGGCCATAGGGATACCAGGACAACCATTAAATTTGCTAAAGCGTCTTGTGAGTCTCATTCTCGGTTTTCAAATTGGGATTTTTAATATCATACATATTCAAGTGAAGTAAAAACAAGGTTTTCCGTGGGTTTCCAATGATGAACTTGCTTTCAAGTTATCCCTTACAGTAATTTTCTTACTGTGGTCGCTCGAATAATGTAGCACGTGTTTCAACGTTAAAGGTTATACAAGGTTAATTTTATGTTAATTATAACGTGACAAAAAATTGCCCCTGTATTTATAGCTAGATATATTTAAATTCAGGGATAGTAAGAAATATTATTCTTTGGGCAGAGTTATTGTAGGAGCAGCTCGTAGCAGGAGAGTACGTAAAATTCGAAAAAAATAAAGGCATTTTAAGAAAGAAATCACAATTAAGTGTTCCCAACAGAGGATAAGTTTTTTATAGATTCTTCTACAATTACAATTGCCAATGGCAAGCCCAGAGAGATACCACGACAAACGTGCCGCAAAATTATAGGAAAAACAAAGCCGAGACGACGCCGATTTTCGAGAACAGAATTATGCAGCAGATTAAAAATCTCGATTACAAATTAAAAATCGATAATGAAACACCAACTACCTTCCTCAAATGACCAGCACACCAAAATGACAAATTACAGGTAATTATACCACAAGTTGACAAATTGAAAATTGCACGAGAACCCTTGATTACAGCTTTCGACCGTAATTCCCAATTCTACTGAGTGAAAACGAATGGCTTGCCCATGTTTCAATGAAAAATTTGACTATCGCGATGCGTGGATCTGCGAAAGTAAAATGTGTACGCCCAACAATCACAGAGAAACATTTGTATCCCAGTAATTATAGGCTTAAGGTCATTATTATTTTACTTTGTGCACATTCTGAGGTTAAAATTCCCCACCGATCTCGTAATAACTGAGAATCTACTTTGATCTCAACATTTTTCCATGCCCAATCGTCCAACGGTTAATACAAAGCCAGGAATTGTCAAGCAGACCAGATGAGTTCTCATTTATCTCTTTCCAAAACTGAAACAAAATAAAGCAAGAATCAAAATATGTACATAATAATAATAGCAAGTATACAAATATCCGCCAGTTGATCTTGTGAATATACATGCATTTTATTTATAATTATTCGATTATAGATTTGAGGAATAAAGTTATGCCTCATACAAACACATTTCACTGTACGACGTTCACACTTTTGGAGTAGGTAGTATTATGCCCGATTATCTTCGAATACTCAGATTGGTAACCTCGGTGGAATCCGAAAATCCTCCATTGCGTAGGAGACTAAAGGACATTGCACCTTTTGATCATCGAACTAAGCTAACTTTTTCTGACAAATTTACCCCTTCCTTTCACCATTTTTCCCTGATAGTGTCCAGCCACCCCCTTCATACGGCCTTGCTGCTGAACGCAGGACATTATGCAGATGGAGATTTGCATATAAATGACCGAAGCCTTGATATGACCAATAATTATCGTCACGTTGATATATCGTCGCTACCTACACGATTTTTTTGCACCCGGGGTCGATATTGACGGGGCCTCAGCGCAGGGCGTAGAGGGAGTTGTCCCGGGCGAGAAATAGGGACGCAGCTACGCCGAAGGGAACGTTGATTGTCAACTGTTAGAGCACGGCAATCCCGGAGGGATAGCTGCTGAATACCGCTTCCAAATGTGATTACGATCCTCGAATTGTCAATAGCGCACAATGAATTCACTCCAGAAATCCCTTTCAAGATAAAGCTTGAAGTGTGACTGGCTTAAAAAATTATTTCTGGCTTCCAATGACACCGATATTTTGGAAGGTACGGAGAATTGGGAGTCTTTGTACCCCAACAATCGAGTTTTCAATTCCCTATCACCTTAAGCAAGATTCATGTAATTATTCAATGTATTAAAACTAGTACAAGATGGAGCCCAAAATCATATTCAAACGGTAGTTTTAACTTTCAGTTTAATAGTATTTTAACATCATTACCATTTCATTCTTAATCGTTAATTAAAAAGGGCACGCATTTGCTAAAATTTGATATGAGACAGCCAAAAAAATTCAAGGTTTCTTGGTTAGTTAACTTTTACTTATACCACATCTCTTTAACATAAAGCGGCCCGGATTTCGATTCGTAATCGTCAACATCAGGCACAAATTAATTTGTTTTATCTTATTATTATCAAAAGACCAGTATCATAATTTATGCCTGACGGTGATTATTACTCATCGAAGCCCAGGTCGCCTCATGTAAAAAAAGAAAAGGTGTAAGTATAAGTTAACTAAACAAGAAACCTTATTTTGGAAGATCACACAGTTATAATGAGTTTATTAAACTTTATTGTTATTTATCTATTTACTTTCTTCCCAAACCACCGAATACAGCTCACATTGGCCATTTCTATCGAGGTGTTCAACAAATTTAACAACTGAACCTACACGAACAACTATGGCCAGGACAGGGAAAACCTAACCAGGCGGGACTCGAACCCGCGACCTATTGTTTGGCAGGCGAGAAAATTACCCCGCCGCCACCGAGGAAGAGTAAATTTGGAAAAACGAAGTGTAGTCATAGATTTAGGATTGGGTTTCATCATCACGGAGTTCTCTCAGGTGTTAATCATGGTAGTGACGCATGATCGTTTCAAAATTTATATCTGCGCGGTTTAAAAATGATATAAAAATTTATTCGATAGGGGTATTTTTGGAAAAGATTTCAGAAGCTAAAGTATGCAAATCATGCGAAATTCAGCACAAATTTGAACACAAGGGAAGAAGTTCTCGGAGGATATAACGCAACCAACAATACGCAAGTACATTCCGTTGGTAACGACAGCACTATGGGGATCTGACCCAAATCTTTGCTCCTTCAAAGACCTTTTCCTTCCTTTGCGCTTAAACCCATTCAAGGAACTTTATCTAGCCCTAAGTTCACATCAACGCAATGTCTTTCCCTAAATGCATTGCAAATCATATCCTTTTCCATAACTGGCACGAGTAAGAACCATATTTAAATTTAGTAGGCAAAACTCCCTAAAAGCCTTCTTGAAAAGCACAATGCGCAGGAAAACCGAACTTTGTTAGAAGAAGACAGCTTGATAAGCGAGGACTAAAATTTTGGAGTGCAAAATATAGATGCTTATATCACACAGATGCGCATTTGCCCTCCAAACACAAGCAATACCAATTCAAAAAAAGGAAGCAATGTAAATTTTTCATAAGGAACAGAAAAAAATTATGACTTCAACAAGAAACGGAAATTATGTGATACTGATTAGAAAAAAATTAATACTTATCTTCCACAGCTAATTTTGAAAAAAATTATCCAATTTGCTTAGAAAATGACAGATATATTAGGAATTTTCAACAGAACTTGATAAAACATCAACCTTTTCATGCGTTCATTTAAAGGATCCGGCTCATTAGTTTCCTTATCTTACTACGGATTTGATCAACCTACACAAATGTTGGTAGGCGTGTGACCTTTTATGAGAGTTTTAATAGGTCACAGTGAGAGGGTTCACAGTACCACAGACCGATGATAATTTAAAGCATGTTTTGCCTTTGAAACGGAGAGTTTTCACAGAATTATTCCTGCTCAGGCATTTCCCTGGAATTTGCGATGGGTAATCCTATCCGCACCTTTTCATCATTCTTTAACAGTGCCAAAAATTCATCGCAACATTCGAGCATATCATGCCGAAATCCAAAGAAATAATTACGATGATGCATTGGACTCCTAAAAAACAGCTACCTACCGAAGGACTCAGGAACTCGAATCGTTAACAAGGTTACAGCGCGCGCATTTCTTTATGTTTGACGCTAATGAGCGTGGCCCTCCAGTACAATGTAATTTCGCCTTAATGAACGAAATTGAACGAGAATGCTTTCCGTGCATCAAGAGATAGACGACTTCATTTTAAATTGAAATTCCCACGGCGACCCCTCTCTCTCTGTCTGCTTTCCCACCTCCCCCCAGAGGCGCATTAGCGATCCGTCGGCGTAGACCGCCCACTCAGCTATCGTTCGACACGAGGAAAGCGTGCTGTCTTTTTCCGCAAAGCCTTTAGCGGAGCTAGCTCGCTCCTCGACCAAGCAACTGCGGATGGGAAGAGAGACTCTCTCAAAGTCTACGACATGAATGGCGCTCTTGGTAGCTACTCGGGGTAATTCCATTCGCCGCCTAACACATACTACCAACACCGTTCTTCCTTCTTCCCCGTTTAGAGCTCCGCTTTGCTTTTACTTAAGGCCGTCTCCCGGGTACTGGGCTCCCGACATTAGCCGCGGACCTCACGGGACCTCGGGAGCCTTAATGAGTTTACATTGAGTCGTTCCAGCCGGATCAGCGTCGTGTGTTTAGACACCTAATCAGTGGTCAATCGATGAATGAACTGCCCATTTTTCTCCAGTTTACGAGTGAGGTTACTCCGCGTTCTCCTTGTAACATGGCGTTGCCGGAAATAAACCATCAATTTTAAGGATCTATCCTCTCAGGTTTTAATACAGCAATGACTGATTCTGCTTAATCCGCCGTATTTTCACTCGTTTTCCTGACATAAGATATATTCTAAAGTACCGCTCTTGAAATTTTCAAGTTAATTGGAGTAGAAACTTTTCTGCGCCTCAAATATGATAATTTAATCTCAGAATTTCTCAGATCGAGAATCTGACTGATGCAGTTGACATTTCTTAAATCAACGTCATGTTATTGCATCAGATTTACGAGTGAGGTTACTTTACGTCATCCTTGTTACGTGGCGTTACTGACAGGAGACCATCTCTTTTAAGGATCTATTCCTATGCCAAATTTTCCAAGTAATCATTATGACGAAACACTACACCTCCATGAGATGTTATGCAGAGATTCAGTACTCCAAAGATAGACGTGGTTACTTCACATAATGTTAACTAAATACATACTCTTCTTTATCTCAAATATGATGATTTTGTCTCAGAAGTTCGCATATTATAAATCTGACTAATGCTGTCGATGTGTAACAAATAACGACTCTATATACCAGGATAATTTCAAAATTACTTACTTATTTTTTTACAGATGTACCAGAGAGTTTACTTCGCGTTTTCCTTATAACGAGGCGATACTGAAAAGAAGCATCTCTTTAAGGCAAAATGCCTAATGCCAACATCCAAGTAAGCATTGCGACAAAATATTACACCTCCGTGAGATATTATGAAAAGACTCAGTACTCAAAAGATAAACGTGGTCACTATGCATATTGTGAATTAAATATAAACGCATGATATACTGTGATTTTCAAACGTGGCGTTACATGCAGGAAACCATCTCTGTCAAAGGTTTATCCTCTCAGGATATAATAGAGAAATGACTTATCCTGCGTAACCAACTGTACTTAGGCTCGATTCCCTGACGTAAAACATGTTTAAATATACCCATCTTGAAATGTTCACGTTAATTGCTTCAGACGCTTTTTTGAATCTCAAATATGATGATTTTTTTCCTTAGAATTTCTCAAATTGTGAGTCTGACTGATGCAACCGATACATACCAAATACCGTGCAAGACTCAATGTGCATGGATTATTTCAGAAATTAGTATTAATATACTATTAGCGTAGGTATAGGCTTAAACTTTTAATGCGCTGGCAGATCACACAGGAACGAGGTGTCCATTAATTCGTCCTTATCATAAATCGCATAATTTCTCATTGGTAATTCAAATATCTGCATAATTTCTCATTGGTAATATCCTTTTTACCAAACGATTATTCTTAAAGATGGAAAAGATATCATCAGCTTCGTGATTATACTATGTCAAAATCCAGGTGACTATTGTGTCGAAATATAACACCTTCAGGAGGTGTTATGGAAAAAGTCAGTAATCCAAAGGTAGACAAGGTTTCTACGCATCCTGTAAATAAAATATGAATGGCTGGTATCCTTTTAATTTTCAAAATGCAGGTTCGCAGTGTACAAATATCAAAATATACACATATATTACTACAGAATCATTTATTACTTATCTATGTAAACTTAGAAGCTCGTTTTTTATCACTGTAAAAGTTAAGTGAAGGGATATAATATCATGAAACCTACCTCTTTATGAATGTGGAGGTAAATTCTAATTAAATTTTAATATTTGATGATATGGACTTTTATTTATTACCAATTTTTATAGGAATTGCGCACAGCTACAATACTCCTAGGAAGTAATATAACCCGGCTCCTCTTTACTTGCGAGGCACGAAAATAGAATTGGCTACCTCGTATACTTTCATTAGAAAAACGAGAAATCACAACATTTATAGCAACAGTTTGTCTCGAATTGATGCTGCGATGGGTGGATTGCATTAATATTGACATTTGCATTAATATCGGGATCGAATTTTCGCATAAAAGAAAAATGAATGCCGATAAGATCATAGTCTACACTATCGAATGAAAAGTGGTAGAGTCATTCCTAATATTCATCAAATTTAACGAAGATTTTGTCCTAGTTTATGAAATAAGCTCTCACAACGCTGTAGGTAGAATTGGAAAAAGAGAGGGACTGGAAGTACGGATATAAAAATTACCCATCCATCCGACTGCTGAGCGTCCCGGGGAAAGTGTTCGGTAAAATATTGATCGTAGAGCGAGAAAGATAACGGTTGACGGGATAGAGTGGTCCAGAGAGGGTTTTGTGGCTCTGGCGGAAAGTATCAGAGGCTCATATGCATACATCTTATCAAATCAATACCTGTCAGTCAATGCAGGTCAGCATATCGAGAATAAAGGTATGAATGCACGAAAATAACTTAAAAGTGAACTTGTGAGCTATGAAACAAATTACCTGAAATAGTGGATATGAAGAGGTTCACGAATTCTCCAGAGAATGAATACCTACTGCTCGACTGGCCTTTTCAGGAGACGGTTAAAACTTGTACTATCGCATTGAAATATTTTGAATTTATAAAGTAAAACCTGATTAACATTTTCTGATACTTAAATTTGATCATTTTACCACATAACTTTCTCGGATGCAGTTTTTTATACCTGAAAAACAGGCAAATGTGACAAAAGTCTATACTTTCACTCAAAATTTAAAGTGAGAAATTTTGTCTCCGATTTCTTGTTACTCTCAATTGATAAAATTCGTTTCTTTTTCCATCAAAATTATAAAAAAAAGTTAAAACAGTCGTTAAAATCAGTCAATAAAAACCTGTGTACATCAAAAAATTTAATTAATTTTTCATATCGAAGTTGACATTTAAGTATTATTCTTAACAATTATTCTTATTATTAACTCAACTCGCTCACCAGTGGGAATGTATCATATTATTTATGCCCACCGCAACCATTAATAATAAAACGCCTTTATAAAAATAATAAAACGCCTTTATTCGGGTGAGGTTGAGACTATGAAGTCCCCTCTTCTACCTAACCCCACGATAGCGTCAATGCAAACATATTAAAAATGGTAGACAAACGTTTACAATACAAAGGATATACAATATACACTATTTGTGAAATGTCAAAAATATAAACAACCATATGTGAAAATTCGTGTAAAAAAGATTTCTGTTGATAAAGGCCTACATCAAAAATAGAATGTTGTATTGAAAGGTACACTTACCGTCGTATAATGGTAGACGATATTCTGAGATAAAGATAAAAGAAATAGATTGCAGAACAGAGAGATTAAAATTGTCATTTTTTCCAAACGCTATCGGGGATTTATCAAAAATGTAATTAATCACTGCACTCGCTACGTCGACCTCATACATGTATTTTTCTTTTGTTTTCTAGTATGGATTACTTGGTCCTAGTTTTCTTTTTCTGCATCTAATTAGTATTATGCAGATGCATGGATATTAATCCACCTAATATTTTTTTATTTCTTGCATAGTTGATGTCAACTTGCATGGATTAAATATGATCAGGAAGAGCTCACACCACCTACTGACAAGTGCATATGTTATGGCCTTTTATTTCGATGAAAACGAAGACACAGCGTATTGAATGCTACACGTTGCTGTATACTCACACCCTGCCAAACACCTTTGTGGTGGCTCGCGGGGTATCACGTAGATACAGATGTAGAAGTTAAGTAAAAACAAAGTATGCAAACCACCACATTTTTTTAGAAATTTCCTTTCCATAAGCCGTTTCTTACCGGCAGCGTTCCAGCGGCTAACTCCGCTATCATCCGTCGAGGGCGTTGTCTCCCGAATAGGATCAGAGGCGGAACAAAAACCCTTTTCCGGGAGTGGGAACTGCAACACATGTGCCATGTCGACTGAGATGAGAGCTACTAGAGACTCGAGGATTACACGTAAGGATAAGGGAGACAGAAAGTTTTAGATCGCGCGATTTTGAGGCCGACGCACACGATATAACTCAAGGTTTAAGGTAGTCATATGAAAAAATGTTTCGAGAAAATGATCTCAAAATGTGAACGGACTCGTAAGAATCCTAACAAATCAGTACAAGTAAATAGATAACAAAGCACTGCATGAAACAAGCAACGCAGTCAAGCGCACGGGTTCAAAGGTGTGTATGACAAGTAAATAGATAACAAAGCACTGCATGAAACAAGCAACGCAGTCAAGCGCACGGGTTCAAAGGTGTGTATGACAAGGATTAAATTACCATAATAAGAGGGAGGTTCAATAAGTGTTTAGAAAAAGGTATAAAAACGAATTATATGGGGTCAGTTTTGTTATGTTTTTCATTATGATCTCTTTTCAGCTCTATAAACTTTTGTTAGCATTTTCCCTAGTAATTTTAGCCGTCTTATAGGCTTATTGAGTGAGGAACTTTTTCTCTTTCAAAAGAAGACGTATTTCTTGATTTCTGCCATCAACTGGTCCAGTAACGATGAATAATACTCGCCTAGTATCGTTTCTCCCTTTTCCAATTAATCAGTGTAGATTATTCCGCATGCATACCAAAATATCGTTGCAATGACCTGACCGGCCCATTTCATCATCTACGCCTGCTTTGGAGACCGTTCATCTTCAAAATAGGGTAGTTTCCTTCATCAAAGAAAACGAAAGGCATTAATTACGATTCGTTACCCACCATTGGTGTATTCATAATACACAAATTATTTGGTTTTAGAAATACCGGTTTAGACCAATGGCAATGGTCAATTTTATCCCCATTTGAAAAAGGCCAGATTGGCGTCCATGCGATGCCACTCCACGTGACGTCACAGGGAATTAGTTTCTATATGAGTAGATAGGATTTTTACATCGTCTGAGGTTATCAATGCATGCATGAGGCAAAGAGCTCAGGGAAACATATCTTAACAATCACCTATTAAAACTGGCTAAGGTCGGAAAGTTGTCTTCGTTTGATTAGGTATTGATGAATCTTAATAAGCGCTACCAGATAGCATGGTACTCTGCGACCTGTGAGCTTCCTGCGTCGTATTAGCGCTCAGAGCCTCACCCCAAGGTCACCTCACTTGCGGAAGTGGGAACCAGAACGACGTCACGCGGTGTTTTCCCAGCATTCATACTTACCCATCGCGTTTTCGCGCGCTTGATACTTTTTCACTTTTCATTCAATCGCGAAAAATAGATATCGTCATTTAAAATTCTAAAAGCGTGAAATACGTACTCCAGGAGTAACAATCTTTCGATTTAGGCAATGAAAAAATAATAGGAAACCACCCTATTGCATTGTTTTACGTGTTTTTTGTCTCTGTAGTCTAGTGATCAATCCATGTTTCATCAAAAGTTATGTATAGACGCAGAAAAGACTCTGGATGACGAAGGAAAAGCGCCATACCAGCCTCTGAGTTTATCACACGATTGCATTTACTCTCCACGGTGAGCAAACGCGGCTGCGACCCTGCCAAAATGTTTTCACACTAACATTTTCGTGCAAAATTAAAACAGTTGTGCATTTAGATATGTTTGTGGCCTTACCTATATCGCGCACTTCGATTCATCCATCTCTCACAGCCACATCGTGAAATTTGTCAATCATTCCGGCGGTAACACTGGGCATCCGTAACAATTTTCATATTTTTGGATGCACAGCCTATTTTATACTCATTAACGTAGTGTAAGTAGTGGAAAACACAAAAACAGATGTTCCATGAACTTTATGCAGCTCAGCTTTGATTTTCTTCATCGTTAATCCTTTCAAAAACAAGAGTTTTATCACCGCACGAAACTCATTTTTATCGATTTTTACTAACAAATGAAGGTTTTGCTCACTTCAATCGGTAACAACAATGAAAAAATGGGATGGATGCAGCTGAAAGTTAAATAGCTGTCTAGTCACGAATGCTGCTTTCTGGTTAACATTAATTTTTCATACTAAGAGAGCAATTTCTCGGAGATTTTAAGGACTTATTGAACGACCCTCGTACCGATACAAAAAGAACCTTGGTGGTGTAAGTGGTGGCACACCTAACGGCAATCGGAAGAACCGGATTCATATCTCATGTAATCCAAAGCATTTTTTATGGCAAATATCATCACTAGTGTACAGAAATAAGTAAGAGATATAAAACTTAATGATTGAAAACAAATAATTTAATGTTTCTTCTCATAGCAATTATTCATACCTATAATGCTTTATTTTCAGCATAGATGCGTACATCTTTTTACACTTCATCCCGAATGATAAGGACGAAATTTTCTAGGGCTCCCAATTTCGAACGCATCTAAGAAATATTTCTGGCAGGACCTTGAAGAAGTTAGTATTCGTCAGGCGTGTTGTGGGTAGATTTTAGGATGAAATACAAGAGGGGCACTATGTCGCACTCGTCCGGTCACGCCTTGAATATGCAGTGAGCATACGGAATCCAAGGCAGAATGACTTGTTTCGTGAACATAACAAAATGCAAAGGAAAGCTGCGCGATTCGTCAAAAAATGCTACGGTTGTACACAAAGCGTTCAATATACGTTCATCGAATTAGGTTGGGAGAGATAGAGACTCGGACGAAGCGCGCTAGGGTCGAATAGGGTAGTTTCCTTCATCAAAGAAAACGAAAGGCATTTATTGCGATTCGTTACCCACCATTAGTGTATTCATGATATACAAATTGTTTGGTTTCAGAAATACCGGTTCAGACGAATGGCAACGGTCAATTATATCCCCATTTGAAAACGGCCAGATTGGCGCCCATGCGATTCCTCTCCACGTGACGTCACAGGGACCTAGTTTCTATACGAGTTGGTAGGAGTTTTACATCGTCTGAGATTACCAATGCATACATAAGGCACAGAGCTCAGGGACACACGTCTTAATAATCACCTATTAAAACTGCCTTTGGTCGGAAAGTTTCCTTCCTTTGATAAGGTATTAATAATTAGCCGGCCAATCTGGCCGTTTTCAAATGGGGATATAATTGACCGTTGCCATTCGTCTGAACCGGTACTAATATTTTATTATTATAAGGTATCCTTATTTAAGCCAAGCGCTACCTGCTAGCAGGGTACTCTGCTACCTGCTAGCTGCCTGCATCGAAGCGGCGCACATACCCTCGCCCCAAGGTCACCTCACACGGCGACAGCGGGAACCAGAATGACGGCACACTGGGTTTTCCCAGCATTCATACTTAGCCGTCGCGTTTTCGCGTGCTTGAAATTTTTTACTTTTCATTTAATCGCGAAAAATAGATATCGTCATTTAAAAATCTAAAAGCATGAAATGCGTACTCCAGGATTAATAATCTTTCGATTTAGGCAAAATAAAATAAAAGAAAACCACCCTATTGTTTAAGTCTTAATGAGATCTTTCATAGTGAAACGGAGAACGTTATAAGCAATGATTGTTGTATCCATGCTCGAAAATAAAAATAGACCGCAACTAACGAGGACTAAATTACACGCAAAAGGAGGAATAAATGCTTAGATGCTTACGGGGATGGAAATCTAATTTATTTATTTATTTATTATGTTTAATGTTCGCCCAAAATGTACATAATTATAGGGCGAACAATACATGATTATAACTACAAAAAATAGAAAATAAATTGGTCACAGCCACAAAAAAGTAACAATCATGATAACAAATGGTAAAAATATTAACTAAATACTATCACAGTCGCGAAACATATTCTTAACATCTTTTAAAAAGCAGTTTTTATGCTAATGCTTTTGTCTTTCGTGTTTATAGTATTTTCCTTCCATCTAGTTTGATTTTCCAAGTTCCCATTTCACCGAAAGAAATTGCGTGACACACGAAACGCAGGAGAATATTCACAACCCAACTATTATAGCTTAAAAATTTATTCCGGAGTTCTCGTTGAAGTCCCAATCGTGTCTGGTCGATAGAAGATATATTATATTTTGTCAGGTGAAGTTCTGTCGTCATTTTGTCGTAAACTATAAATAAAATCATAAGTAGGCTATAAACGCATTCCAAACATATTTTTTTTCATTTCGTTTGGAAAAAATCGATAGAAAGCATTTAGAAAAATCCATGAATAATGTATGAACATCAGCGTGTCACCAATTGGTGCCCTTTTGCTCTAATTTAGGTTTGGAATCGTCGAAAATAACTTGGAATCGAATAAATCTGAATTGGGGGGTGTTTGACATAAGTAAAACTTATCGGGCCAAATCATCCCATATTATGCACTCCAACAGAAAAAGTATAAGGTTGTTAGGTATTGTTTTCCAGCTCTAAACCAGGAATTAATGAAGGGCAACGACATTTTATTTGTGTGACTCATTTCAACAGCACTAATTTAAAATATATCTATAGAATGTGTAATCGATTTTTAGGACAGTTTTTTTTACTTTGGTCCAAATTGGCTCACGGTCGGTATGACATTTTTAGATGTGCACATTCACGTCTCCCTACGTCAACTTTGAACTGCTAACTCAACATCTCCGACGTGGTAAAATTGGGCAGTAGCTCTAGCAAGAGTTCAAAGAATAATTTGAAAAAGGAAAACAATTTTATGAGATTAATTTGAAATTATAATAAATATGCTAGCCTCATGAAGACTAGCTTTGGTACGTCTACTTACCAAAAGAATTCCAAATGGGTGATAAAATACAATATTTCGTCCATTTTAGGAATTCAGTCCGAATATACAGCGAACTTGTTTTTTTTTCATTGTTGTTGAACTATGTATAGAAATAAAATAATTTAAAAGTTAACGTGCACTTACAAAACTTATGCAACATTTTGGAAGTTTCTTATCATGCAATGATATCCTCATATAATTAACGGTAAAAAAATGCTGTATAGAGAAAAAACGATCAGAACGGACTCTTGATATTACGGCAATGATGTGACACACATCAGTAAAAGTAATTTTCAACAGCAAATAGAATATTTTTTAAATCAGTACCTAATCGCGGTAAAAATGCTTTCTGGAGGAATAACGATCAGAACGGGCTCTTACAATGATTCAAAAATGATTAATCACACATCAGTAAAAGTAATTTTAACCGTAAATTGAATATTTTTGAGAGAAAGTCCGCCGAATTCAGTGCGGAATTGAGGTTAATCGTAATAATTTACACAGTATTGAAAAGAAAAGTATTTCCTTTTGTTGACGGCTATCTATTGACAAATACCTATTGAAGACGGAGTGAATAAATTTAATTTTTAGGTAAAAAAATATGGATAACTTCCCATACGTGCACACATCAGCATCTTTAATATATCAACAAAAATGTAAATTATTTGAATCCATAAATACTACAGCGTATTTCGCATTCGCATACATTAAATCAGAAAAAAATTTATGCAAGAGAAAGCGGAATGAAAGAGAGAAAGGTGATATTCTATACGAGTGTGAAAGCCCTGTGAGGATGCATTAAATATTCTGGACACAGCAGAAAAAAATAATTAAGGTATTAAATTAAAGCTCAAAGGAGATCCACCTGGCTCGCAGATAAAAAAAAATACAAGAGATAAGAAATTGAAACTGGTAATTGGATAAGCACGAATGAAACTTTTTTTTTGGAATCAGAAGAAATTAATGATTTCAGAATGGCAAACGTCCCTCGGTATTAATTTCTGATTCAGGAAATATTATTAGGTTACCAAAGAGACAGAATTTTTAATGTCCTTTTCATCAGAAAATACGCTTTATTTTTTAAGTAATTGGTTTTAACTTCAATCACAAATGTGACTTGTTTATTAACAACCCCTTGTCATTCACTGACTATTGATTTCTCGAGTATAGCTCTTAGTTTTTTATCGGTCTTGAATAGAGTCCTTTGAACCCTAATTATTTCGAGCCAAGCACGTCATCATCGCCATTCCTATATACTCTTTTAGGTAGATTAAAAAAACTTGATACCATTTCATTAAAATTAAATATGAATGCACGCACAGCTAATGCACACAGTTTGCGTCTTCACAGGAGGAATACATGAGCAAAATTTTCATGACGCTATTGCGTCAAGAACATACATACCTATTAGTCACATAAAACTTTAAAATACCAATCGAAAATAAAAAATGGTTAAAAACGTGGAAATTAAAATAAAAGCCATCACACTTAGCATTTACTCTCCGTTACTCAGAGTGTACAAAGCATGCCCTTGTTAAGACTTTCCTATCCCTTAAAAATCAGTTTTCTGCTAAGCATGGATTGATGGCGATTATATTATCTCTGAGATTCAAGTGTAAGTGGACAACGGTTCAGTCTACTTACCCTGAAAATTTCCAGATGATAGCGTAAATTTAAAAAAAATTAATGCGTTGAAAAGAAGGCAAAATGCGGCTGGTGATCGTTATTGCCGACTTCATCTCCAATAGTTTAGACGGGAAGCGGTGCTTGAATTCTGAATGGCTATCCAAAGACAACCTGATGACAATCATGAGATGGTTATTACTATGACAAACCTTTTTCTCGCCTATTCTGAAAATAAGGATTGTTCGCCGCTGGACATTCCGCAGTTTTTCCAAATTTTCAACCAGAGTTTCAATTGTAATGAGTCAGTTGACCAGCCCTGAAATTTTATACATGCTACATAAAAGGAATCAAATCAATTAAAATATATAGATAAAAGTCTTCACGTTCTGGTGCTGGATGCCGGAGCTGAAGACATAACGGACGGATAGCGTGAGAAACGAGGTGGTATATCGAAGGATAGGAGAAAAACAGTAACTGTGAAACACCATACGCTAAAAGTAGCACGCTCAAGAGGATATGTTACATTTTAAGGAAGTAATTAAGTGGGAAAGATAATGGAGGTAAAATCAATGCAAGAGTCTCCCGAGGAAGTCCAAGAGATTAGCACTTGGAACAGATAAAGGACCTTCGGAAGAAGAACAGGTATCAAAGGGAAATGGCTCGGAAGAGAAAGAAATGGTGGGCTACAAATTTCCATTCTTAGGATTGCAGTAGCATGAATGAACCACCAGACTGGCAGTGATAACAGAAATCCGTTTTTACGGACTATCGAATACTTTTTTTTGTGCGACTTTGGTGGCACATAAAGGTTTCTTTAACTGTACCGACTAAATTGGCACACTATTGAGTCATGAAGCAAGCCGCTCAATCTCTATTCTTGTTGCAAGTTCAACCCCCAGAGGGGTTTATCACACGTGGGAGAAGAAAACTGACTGTGATAAAATCGAAAATAATTAGCAAATAATTATATATATATATATATTTTTTAGATCACGAGATGTGGGTTCTTCCTTGTATAATTCAAACTTTATGCTTCATGACCCCTTATTATATATATATATATATAATAAGGGGTCGTGAAGCATAAAGTTTGCAAATAATTATAGAATTTATGGATTTTTAATGCTTTATTAAATATTTCGCAAACAATCTCTCATGAACCAGGGTCCTCAGGGGTCCAAGCCTCGATGATTAAATTAATTATCCATTCAAATTTTGGGGAACATGATTAGAATTAAGAATAAAATCCAAAGATTAAAGCGTGATGGAATGAAATTTTTCCATATTGAGATAAATAATTGTCATTTTTCAGGATTGCTAAATTTATTACAACGAAGGTTTCAATTTTACTAATCATCTTCAGGGTGTAAAATGATGTAGTAACATTGAAACCGAGGTCTTTGTAACATTGAAACCGAAATTTGGCGTGCACGTTTTTCATTCGTATCTTTTTATTTAAAACAACGAAAACCAATTTTTAATTTTGAATGCTCCTTCCTATTATGAATTATATTGTATGAACTGGTATTTTAAGTATGTATTTGGATGAATGTATATGGTTTTTCGTTTTATTTATCATCTATTTTGTTTCACGAGGCACCTAGTTATGGCACTGTACATAGGAAAATGTAATGAGCTACTAAATGATTGATTGATTCATTTTCAAGGGCCAGCAAATGCGGCATTCCGTGAAAAATGTGATGCGATGCGACTGTGGTAGTAAGAAATAACTTCACTGGGACGCAGCATATACCTACGGTGTGACGCACCACCTTCCAATACTTGCTCTCAGCCTGCTGGTGCGGCCTCCAACAATCCGACAGGTTTTCGTGAGGCGTCGATTACGGACAGAAGGTAGAGAACGAATTTAAGATAAACTTTGATTTTAGTCAAACCAAATAGATACATATACTACCCAAAAATAACATGTGATTACAGGCTTAAACGTTTTCCTAATTTTCCCCACGGTGAGCATCATCCACCTTGACTTATACATGAACCACAATATCAGGAATAACATTACGTTGAGTAGGTACTTCAAACATTATTGGACTCGGTGAGAACTTGAGCCATGCAATCTCATATGGCGATTAAGCAGAATTCATCACTCCACCATGTTTACAGTCATTCATTCACCATTTTTACAAAAACGATTTTTCATTAAAACACAAAGCTGCTTTCTACCTTTTACTAGCAGATAATAGCTATCTTTATAAGTTCCATAATTCATAAGTTCTACCTGTATAAGTTCCAAATAAGTTCATCAAACTCTGAAATGTTACATTCTACACTCACAGTGGAAAAACCAAATTTTTTTCTCATTTTTCTCGAAATTTCACCCAGGATTATTACCTGGTTTTCACACTCACGTTTTCAATTATAATAATTCTTAAAAAGACTTCAATATTTCACACAATTGTGGCTGATACCGTATTGTTACGCCGCAGCAACACTTTGGTTAGTCGCTTTAGTTAGTTAGATAATGTTTTCAAATTAAAAATTTATCATACATGCGTTTGAAATATAGCAGATCTGTAGCCAATTTCGAGCCCAGAAGAGCAACATTTTCTTGAGCGGACTAGCCGGCCGTTAGGGTATTACTCGTGGTACACGAAGGAGTGAAACTTTCGTATATTTAAGTAATTATTCATATTGATTATCTGATTGAAATTCACCCTGTTCTCAATTCTACCCATTGTCCCCTATATTTGAACATTTAATTTATTTAATTATGGGGGCCTGGACCCCTGAGGATCCTGATTCTTGAGTTTCGGTCTTGCCAAGAGATTGTTTGCGAAATATAATAAATCCTTAAAAATAAATTCACTCTTTATTAATGTGCTAATTGGTTTGAATGTTATCACAGTCAATCTTGTGTTATGTATGTCATAGGTTATCTTGGTTTCAGGGAATTTCTTTACATAAGCATCTTCCTTCGTGATTCTTAAATACTTTGCTTGGATGGATCATCCAATGCCTTCCGACAATAAAGCCTGAATCACACGATCATTTGTTTCATCCCTCTAAGTGATCACGCGAGCGATCGTTTTTCGGGACCGGAAAATTGATCGCTCGAATGATCATTTTTCTGAATCACGCGGTCCCTCCCGCCGTCGCTTCTCGCATCACTTCCAATATCACAGTTCTATGTCGTTCCCATGATTGTAAAACGTTACGCGGCAATCGCTCCATGCGGGCATGAGTTCTGGTTGGCTGATATGGGGTTTCAGCGACGGAATAAGCGACCAGATGAGTGACGAAAAAGTGATGGGAATCCTCATCATTGGAGTGATCGCGAAAAACAATTGCGCGCGACGATCATTTTCGAGTGATCACTCGAGTGATCGCTGGAGTGATCACTCGAAAATGACGAAAACAATGATCGTGTTATAACGGCTTAACGCGTGATTGCAGGTGGCATGGAACGATTTGAGTGGGGATGTAACATATTGAGCGAAGCACCACGTTCACCTTCTCTATTCTTGTCCCAGGCCAAGTCATCACGGCACCTGACAAACCCCTCACTCTCCCCAATCTGGTCGTCGAGAGGTGTCGGCTTTGCGGCGAACTTAAGGCAGAAATACGGTTAAATTCGATCAGACTCAAAATTACTTGACACATAATAAAACTAAATTATAGCATTTTAGTACAAAATAACCTGAGAGGAAGATTCGCCTAACTCAATCTGAAGGACTAATTCCTCAAAAAAACGTTAATTCAAAATTCTAAAGATAATCTGTGATCGTGAATACCTGGGTAGTGTTACTACTCAAACCTCTCCGCGACAGTTTGGATTACCGTAGTTCGAATTCATATCTAGCTGAATCATGACAGTTAATCATTTATTATCTGAATCATATATAGTATTTTCACTAATACTTTAAATACTTGAAAGTAAGACTATTACGGTTCACAGCATGTAGGCCCGCAGTTCGTTCTCAAAATTCTTTTTACGTTTCAGTTATTCTGTGCCTAATGAGGTTACAGAGCTGTTGGTACATTTCGAGGATGATCATCTACCACTATAAAAATGGAAATTTTACAACTATTACTGAAGTGTTTAAGGGATCTGATGGACGGGTTTGAGATGCTAAATTAAGGACATTTAATGGCTCTGTCAAACGGCCTATTGATATTGTTTTCGAGCTTATGGAAAATGCAAAAACTAAGATAAAATTAAATTCAAATAAAATGGTGGACCATATTGTAAATGCTGATTAAATGTAAAAGTTGACTCGAAAAGGGTACATGAGCTTCTGCAACAATCTGGACTCCTTTGTCACCACCGATAACATACAAATAAAACGAAACACTAACGAAAAGTTCGCTCTACCCAATGACAGGCAAAGGAACGCCATAAAAACATCTTAGCGCCAACAGTAACACCTCCAGAAATCTTCCTCCAATAAAATATCCTTTATGATTTCTGAAATTCCTTTCGACGGACCACCCAATTTTCCCCGGCGAAAACGCGCGACTGCGGAGCTGAGGAATGATTTTACTGGGACGGAGCATACTGAGTCAAGCACCACCTTCCCCATCCTTACTCTCGGCCCAAACCCCTATAAGGTGGCGCCTTACAAAAAACCTTCCCCACCCACCCACTGCTCTTGGTTGAGGCGCCGAGGACTACAGAGGGGAGGAGGGTTTGGTGGGCGAGGTGGCGGGCGGTTGGGACGCCGCCGCGCCGATGAAATACTAAGCAGTTCCAAGAGGAAGATGCGGTCGTGACTGGTTTGAAAAAGGGGGCCCCTTTCGGGAGGGGACGTGCTTGGGCAGGTAGGTAGGGCGGCCTCCGCGTCGTAACAAGTTCTTGTCCTTAAAGATGAGCGCGCGAAGAAGGGTGTAATGGGGGTGGGGAGATGGAGAGAGAGAGGGAGCTCTCTCCGGGCGCTTAACCCCTTTTGACGGCGCATCCCGATGCCAAGTGTCGGGTCCACTGCCTCACCGGGGGAGGGTGAAGGTGGCTCCGGCCTGCAGCGACGGAGGGAGGGAGAAACTTGACCCGAGTCATCCAGTTCAATCAACCCCGATGCCTATTTTCTGTGTGTACCCAGGGCGGTCAAACATGAAGACACGATGAAGCTAATGATGTTTTTAGGGTCTTGAGCATCTTCCGTAATTTCCGGATCCAACACAAACCAAGTTACACTTCCTTCTAATGGAATAAAATAATTTTCCCTGGCGAAAAATCAGGCCTTTCTACGAGAGTATAGCTCCATCACGTTCACAGCGAGTCTATACCCCGATTGGCAGTATTGAAAGTGATCAAGGTACTGTTCAGCGTGACAATGTTTTCGGAACCAATTTTAGAAGCTCGAACCACCTATCACGTTTTTCGTCCGCTAGGCTCCATCACAGCTCTTGTTAAATTTCATTTGCGCAATCAAACTAATTGGGGTTACACAATATTAAAATATCAGTCTAGAATAAAATAACTACTCTGGCTGCCTGGCATGAGTAAAATAAATTGTTAAAATCAAATATTATAATCACTCAATGTGAACCAAGGCGGTAAGTGAATTAGCGCGATTTCCAAAACAAAAGTCAAAGTAAGGTTATGAAGATGAAATTACTTGAGCAAAGAGAAACTTTTATCTCTCGTTTAATTACGCAGGCATTATGGCAGAATTATGAGTCGTCAAGTATGGGTAAGATAAACCACGTTGAGGAGAGTTAATGATGTTTTAACGGTCTCGATCATTTCACTTAATTTCCCGTCCGGCTGCCTCCAACATAAAGCGGTCTTCTTCAACTTTAACGAAATTTTAAAAACTTTCTGGGCAAAAATCATGTTTACAACCACAGTATCGTTAGTACCTACCGTGAACGCCGTAATAATTCCCTTGCATCCTTCGCACACCTCTGTTCTCTTTTTTTACACGATTCTTGACACTTAAGTTTCGTGTCTCATCGGGAATCCGGGTATTTACTCTTCGGCAAGTTTAAAATCACGCTACTCATATATCTTTGTCGCGCAATCAATTTTTTTTCTTTCTAAAGAATATTTTTAAAGTGAGCTTCATTCGGAAGAATCGTCACGACACCATTCCAGTGGAAAATGCTAATTCAACATACTAGATATGATAATCACTCAAGAGAGGACCAATGCAGTAATTGAGTTAGTAAAGTAATACGATACATAAATCAGTATATAAAACACAGAAAAATCATTATTAATGGAATGTATTCGAATAGAGTAAATCTTTCTTCTTATTTCATCACGAAAATATGGGATAGTTATGAGAGACGTCAAACACACTGATGTGAGATTATGATGCTTTTAGAGGGTATAAGTGCAAATCTCATTTAATTTAGTGATACTTTCTTACAATTTAAAATTCAATGAAACCTTTTAGGGAATGATAAAGCCATCAGCTATCTTTATAATGGTTTATACCAACGTAAATCGCCATTATGAAACATATTTCCGTTTCATTAATATACATAAAAAAGATGTAAAATTAATCCGATACTTAACAACAATATGAAGAAGAAAATCAGTGTGGAAGGGATATCCACGCTAAATCTATAATAATGAATTTTAATAAAAGAGCAGCCAAAATGGATAAAGCGAAATGTGCATTGTTACATTGGTTGCTGTATGACGCTAAGGAGGTATAAAAATTATGGGTTTTGAACATTTCAGTTATTACGATGCTGAAAAAAAAGATGTAAAATTAATCCGATAATTAACAACAATATGAAGAAGAAAATCAGTGTGGAAGGGATATCCACGCTAAATCTATAATAATGAATTTTAATAAAAGAGCAGCCAAAATGGATAAAGCGAAAAAATCATTTTATTAAATCATAAGTAAAGGCAGTTATGTAAAGGTAGCAGAAGTATGTACAGTTGATTTGAGCAGAAGTATCCAATTTAATGAATTTATCAAAGAAATATTGAATGAATATTGCCGTAAAAATTTAATAAATCAATATAAAACATATCGATTTTGACCCATTCACGTGTAAACAAAATCTGCCGTATTTCTTTCGTAAGGCGTCCCTACGGTATCTCAACCCACTTTATCCAACCAGCATCTAAGGTCCTCACCGATTGACTTACTTTTTAACGGCCAAATTATCTAGTCGATTGATTTGACTATTGCAGAAGGGCAATAAATCACGCCTAAATAGGATTCCGTCTCACAGAATTTTATTACTATTGTCAAGGTCTCAAGAATCATCCGTAATTTTTCTCAGCAGGCTATTGTTGATCTCTTTTTTGCCATTTACATTTTCATTGAAATAAATTTCAAAAGATGAGCTTAGTTTAAGAGAACTACCGCAGCTATTATCCAGATTCATTCATAAGAACACAAATTATAGTGACATAAATTAGTCCAGAATGTAAAAGTGAAACAATACTAGGTAAAACAAATTAATAAAAATGCAAGCACCTACAAAGAATGAGGGAATCATTTAATGCAACATCCGAATGGAACTCTTTGTTTAGTACGACAAGCATTAAGGAAGCAATCTGGTGCGTAAAATACGAGGATGATTACTTACTTACTTTTTGAGTCTCGAGTACCTCAGACAATTTTCCATTATTAAAAATTCTGTTTATTATTCTACGTCAAAAAATTCTACGTGACATAATACCTGAAAATTATCCAAAAATATGAGAATTTTCTCATGGCTCACCATGTCCAAGAATAATGCACAAAAGACAGTTACTCGATGTGTTCTTACGCGGTAAGTAGTTAACTAAAATAATACACTGATAAAAAATTAATATCAAAATATATCAAAAATAATTAAGGCGGAATTCTTTCATATATAAGAGTAATATGAGTCTTGTTTAATTACGCAAGCAACGCGGTTGTATTCAGGATCGGTTAATATGGCTTGAAGGGAAAGGAGATCACTTTAGGGCCTCAGGAATCTTCTGTAATTTATTTTTCGTGATAATTCATCGCAACATACTATCTGAAAAATATCCAAAATACGAACTTTCCCCATGACTTACCATGTCCAAGAATAATATACAAAATACAGTCCCTCAATATGTTCTTACACGGTGAGTAAGTAGTAAGCTAAAATAATACACTGCTAACAAATAATAAAAACCATATTAAAAATAAATTCTTTCATATCGATGTAATATGAGTCTTGTCTAATTAAGCAGGCAATGTGGTTGTATTCAGGATCGTCAAACATGGATTATAGTGAAGGGAGCTAATGAACATTTTAGGGTCTCAGGAATCCTCTGTAATTTACACTTCAGCACGTTTTAACGCAACCTTAATCCCCTATATGCAATTAAAACTTTCCTGGAAAACGGAACATCACATTAGTCGGCCGAATCCCAAGAATTCCCCTGCCACGAGAAACATCCTTTCCCAGTAGCACATACCACAGTCACTCAACATAACAAAAGATATCAACTCCACAAAATTTTCTTGGAAAAGAGGAAAAAAAATAATTTTGACGATCTGTTACGGGAACATAGGCGGTAAACGAGTCATTAAAAATACCATGTCAAATAGTAAAACAAAAATTCATTACACAGAGCAAGTAAATTAGAAATCCGATGTACAGGGTATACTGCAAGACTTTCTGAGTATTTGAGTAGCAGCGAAATACCGAAAGCGGTGAAGCATAAATGCATGAGTTACCATGATTTTAATTAGGTATCCAAGACTAATACCCCCTTCAGAATAATTCAGACAAAACCTTAAATACATTCTCCTCGAAGATTTAAAAATACTAAATAAAATTGATTTATCTTCAATCCGTAATAGGCTCACGTATTTATTACGTTTTTAATTGCATACCTTGAAATAACCCTCAGCGGTGTAATCGTTTTGTAATTATAATCCCACTCCCGCCATTGCGTTCACCTGGTCGAAAATAGCATAATTTTCATACTTTTCCTTGGTGCCAGAAATATGAAAATGAATGGGTGCATTGAAACTAATGGGTGAATAGAATACATTGCTAATAATGATGCAACAAGAGTAACACAAATACAAACAAATATTCAGATACATGACTATGGATTTAAATGAGTTCTAAAACAATACAACGCTCAATTTGCCAGGAAAATTTTCGTAACCAAGCGACGAAAAATAACTTCTTTATAACAATGCTCGTAAATTGTTTTGTATCTTACTCCACCATCCAAAGCGTTTCCTTAGTGCTCAAATATGAACACACGATAAAGAAAACTAATTTTTTCGAGATCTCATATATCTTCCATTACATCTTGTCCATTAGCCTAAAAAAATCAAGCTAATTACTGTCCCTTTCTTGGAATTGAAAATTTCTCTGGACATATTCGGGCCGACCCACCGAACATCAATCGACTACAAGTACTGAGTACACAATGAAAGCATTACCTAAAGTGCTAGCAATCTAATCTCACAGGCATATTTTTTTTATTATCAATGAGATACAAACTCCGCAAAGCTGTATACATTTTAATGGCAGATGTTTCGAACACAAAATATAACGATTAGCCGGGTCAGTGATTGAGATTAAATTTACCCTAGCAATGAATAAAAATATCCCCAATTCAAAGAGACAGGCAAAATACATGACGTAATACAATCTTGTGGAATTTGTAAGCCTGGTCTATTTTTCCCAAGCATTTGAGTAGAATCTTGGTGTTGACGAAAAAGAAAACCAACAGCGGCAGCGGAGATGATTTTAATGCAGTGCTTTGAAAGTTGAATGCATTACATAAAATAGAAATATTTCAGAATTATGCAGAACTTTAGTGATTTCTTATTCAGACAACCGAACAAACGTGGTTATAATATCCATGATGTGATCATTTTTTCCTAACACGCAGTAATACGAAAATAAGAAGTTATACCACAATCTCCAAAAAATTATAATCACTTCTAAATAAAAATATTTTATAATCATCTAATAGAGCTTATGAAGGCGGTAGACACCAGCTTGATCGGTCATATGCAGTAGCTTAACGCCACAAATTATTCGGTACAAATTAAAATTATTATTTGTGAATTTTCAAGGCTTGCATTAAATCTTTGCCACCCATAGCCTCCATCTTAAATAAAAATATCACATCTGAGAAAATTATGCGGTAAAATTTTCAAATTTGAAATGCACGCAGATGATGACATATCAGCTCTACATAGTTTCAGATTTGCAAGATGATATTGAAAATATAAAACTACTAAATATTAATAACCAACTCTTGTTGCTTTTTTCGAATGTTTAACGAATAGTATCTTCAATATACGCGATAACTATGTTTATCGTGTATATTAAAGATGCTAGTGCAATGAAAATTAGGATTAGCTTTGTATTGGGGTATGTTCTCCGCCAGAACAAATTCCCATTACAAAGGGAATAAAAGCAAAAACATTCACTACTCGATTGAAGAAGTGAAAAAAAATACAAAGCATTTGATGATCGACAAACTGCTAGTAGTATTTGGCGGTAAATAAATTGATAGATTTCAATTCATTCCCTCGAAAGAACAGTAAATCGAGGTGAATTTAATCCTTTTAAACAGTGGTATTCCGGTACTTAAAAACCTATCAGCTCATGCATAAGTAAGGTATATAGTGGAAAGACAAAAATACCTTTGAAGCACGAAACATGTCTCATGATACGCAGTCTCCCACCAGTATAAAACGAGCAATTAAGGGCTCCTCTCTTTGATGGCGTTTTTGTAATGAGGATTGACTTAAGTATACAGCGCAACTACGGGTAAATTGAAAGTAAATACGAAATGATCGAGTAACAGAAAAGGAGACGACCTTGCAATCGAAAATTCGCTCTTTGAAGCTACGCGGCCTTCAGCAAAAATAAAAACAAGCGTAACGGAGAAGTTCTTGATATCAGCATAAATTTTGTGATGTTTATAAGCTATTAAAGCAGTTATTACGTCTGCAGCTCGGCAGTAAAGCATTCATAAATCAGGACTAACGATTCAGCGATGCTTGAAAACCTTTAATTAAATGACTGCTGAGACAATGTTTTGAGATCAGGATATTAGATTGAAACAGCATCACATAAGATTGATCGACCACAGTCTCTACGACATTACATTATAATTCTTTTTTTTCAATTCACTGAGAACCATCACTGCTTATTCTTTAATTACATGAACATGGTTTTCCTATCCCATGTACATACACAACATAAAATTCCAGTTTATAAACATAGTTTGCATAGGAGATCAAAAATGGCATGCAGTACCATTTAACCATTGCAAGTAATACACAGTATATGTCTCCACCTAAAAATGATCTTAATTATAAAACAAAAAGTTTTAAAATATTAAATGAAGAGGAGAAAGATAGTTGAACACGTGACTTATTCGAAAAAAAATAGTGAGAGCAAGAATATTAAGGGATATCTGAAAACCGATCAGATGAAATCTTAATAAAATTCATATTGAGTTAATTAGAAAAGAATGTAATTGCACTTAATTTTTTGATGAAAGAATGAATCTGCCAACATACCTGCATGGCATGAACATGAACGCCAAAAGAAAATGAAAAAGCACGACTAAAGAGAAGAAATGGCGTGGATATAAGAGAGAGCAAGTTCAGTTTCTACGGGTAAATTTTTAAATTTTAGACATCATTTTCATTTCATATCTACTCTCCATAATTTTCGATTTTCAAGAAGACATCCAAAGTATAAAAGTAGCGATTCTTAGAAACCAATTATTCCTACTTTTTTCAAATGGTAGACTTGGAATATATTTATCGCGTGCCTATATTAAATATGATAGCAATAACATTTTCTGAATTTAAGAATTTGAAAAAAAAGAATGCTTAATAAAATATTGCATCAAAGAATAAAAGAAACTTTGCATGGCATGGACGTTATGACCGTTATAAAAATATGGAATGCACGACGATGGCAAGATAGAATAAAAGGCAAGGACGGAAGTATAAAACCAGTATTTTTTTGCAACCAACTCTTCATGCATGAGTAGTAGACTAGAAATAGAGTTATCGAGTAGATTAAAGATGATAATTATAACATTTTTGCATTAAATATTTTTTAAAAATTTGATACAACTTTAAATAACATATTGAGTGAAACTTTGCGTGGCATTAAAGTTATAACAGTAAGGAAAATAAAATATACACGATGATGGCTAGGTAGGATAAAATGCTAGGCTGGCATGAATCAGACGTAATTGAACAAAGAATGAAGATGATATCGACAGTATAAAACTAATAATTCGAAGAGACCCATTCTTCTTACTTCTTTCTAGTGAAACACCAATGGTAACACGTAACTATGGTTAACGAGTAGATTAAAGATGATAACAAAAATATTTTTGAATTAAAGGCATTGAAAAATAGGTTTAATGAAATTTTGGATCAAAGATTTTTTCAAACTTTGCATGGTACAAACGTTATGACTGTAAGAAAAAACAAAAAATGCACGCCGATAGGTAGGTAGAAGAAAATGCAAGGATTGCATATATCATCCTTAGTTGAGTGGAGAATGAATATAATATGGAAAGTATAAAACTAGTAACTCTTAGAGACCAGCTCTTACTACTTGTTTTCGAGTGTAACATTTTGAATATATTTATCGCGTTTGTTAAAGATGCTAGAGATAGCATTTTTTATTTAATTTTAAAAAAATTTATACATTTTTAATAAAATTTTGGGATAAAATTAGCATGGTTTGAACGTTATGACTCTAATAATAACAAAAATGCAACACAACGACGAAAAAAGCTAGGAACGAAGAAAACGCTAGGATTACAATAACCGTACGTAACTGAACCGAGAATGAAAATAATACCGAAAATTTTGAACCAGAACTTTTTAGTAACCATCTCTTAGTTTATTCCGAGTGGGATACTAGGAATAGGGTTATTGCGTGTAATATGCGTAAAAGAGCTTATTGTCGGCCTCGGTGGCGGCGGGGTAAAGTTTTCGCCTGCCAAACAAGGGGTCGCGGATTCGAGTCCCGCCTGGTTAAGTGTCCCCTGTACAGGACATTGTTGTTCGTGTACGTGCCATTGTTAAATTTGTTGAATTCTTCGATATAGAATGGCCAATATGAGCTGTATACGATGGTTTGTGAATAAAATAAAAGTAATAAAATTGGTGGTTATAATATTTTTTTTAATTGAAGAGTTGACATTTTTTAATGAAATTCTGGATTAAAGAATGAATGAGAATTTGCATGGCATGACTTCAAAAGTATAAAATTAGAAATTCTTAATAACCAACTCTCACTCTTTTCTGAGATGCATGGCATGGCATGAATGTTATGACCATAAAAAAATGCACAAAAATGGCCAGGCAGAAGAAAATGCTAGTATGTTTTGTATTTTGAATGAAAAATGAAGATGATATCGAACGTATAAAAGAAATAATTCTTAGTAACCATCGATTCTTACTTTTTTCCGACAGGAAGACTGTGAGTATAGTAATCGCGTGCATAAAAGATGATACTAATTACAGTTTTGAATAAAAGAATTTGAATACATTGTGTTTGAAAAAATTTTGAATTATATAATGAGAGAAATTTTGCATGGTATGAATGTTGTATCCGTTAGAAAAACAAATTATGAAAAAACAATGGCTAGGAAGAAGAACATTCAAGGTTGGCATGACTCCGGCGTAATTGAACGGAGAATAAAGAGGGAATGGCGAAGATTTACCATGCGGAATAAAGACGTTGGGGACGAGTAGGAAGAAGGGAAAAGATTTGGCCGCGAATCATTGCGACACAAGGTGGGATACCATATGCATTACTATTCCAGGAGGTATGTCGACATGCTCCGACCCACAGGCGAAATGGGGAAAGTTGGAGAAGTTGGTGCGACTTGCGCCTCGGAAGCCCCCGCTTCGCTATCAGGCAAGGGAAAAGGAATGAGTTTCGCCAAGGGCTGTGGCGGAAATGGAGTCAAATGAAAACAAGGGAAAAAGCCGTGGCGGAAGTAATTTTCTGGAAAATAAATATAAAAAAATAATGCAGAAGTTTTCCTTCGGACGTCGCCGCACGAGTATTTTTTTTTTTTTTTGGGCTCACACGAAATTGCCCTCTGCGTCCAATATTAACTTGAACCGCTGCAGCACCGAGGAAAAGCGTCAGTGTTGGTCACGCATCGAGTAACATATCGCCCCATCTTCCCTCAACACCTTCTTCCTCTTAAGTCAAATCTCTCGAAAAGGGATTCAAAACAACCAACTTCGGACGAGGACGAGAAGACGAAACTTCCCCACTATGACGCACTCGATCTCGTAAAAGGGTATCTCTCTATCCTAGATGCATTACAGGTCAAGAGAACACGGGCACTAGCGCGGAATGCCTATGAAATATGATCCACTTTTCATGAGCCAGGAAATATCGATTTGAAAGATCGATTCCCATATCATCACGGCGCGCCGATGAACCAGTTTTTGCAGCCGATATCGGCAAAAAATATACTTTCCTCATTTTCAAAAGCCTGCTACTTCGATAGAAGCATGTATATCAGTGGCTCAAAGGTCAATAGAGATAGGTATCCGAATGAAATACTTAAATGGCCTACACGGATAATATATGGTAGCGTGGATTCAAACTTAATTTCTCAACACCCTGATTATTCAGGCACGCACCTAAATTTCTGCAGATAACCACTTAATTTTGGCAGAAATTTGCCATAAAATCTAATATGAATGGAAAAATCTAGGCCTACAAATTAAATATGGAGATTCGAGTGAGTATTGAATTCCCGATCAAGCACAGAATACAAACGATCCCACAGAAACCGCTTGGATACGCATGAATACCACCATAACAGCGCTAGAGCCTCTTATAAACAGATAGGTCTGCGAATTTGTAGCCAAATGTGCCTAAATCAATTTTGAATGGAATGAGGCATCGCATCAATTAAGAACATAGTTACTTCAACGGGCAAAAGAGGATCATTATCGATCTCATTGGCTCGGAAATACCACTATTATCGCTACCTATTAATAAAACAAACGGTAGGAGAGATTTTTTTAAGTTTGAGTATATCGATGGCTAAGTTCTAACAACACGTATCTCAAATTCGGCCGGTTTGAGACAGGTATCTTAAACAAAGTGTAATAACATTAAAAAAATAAAATACAAGCAAAAAACAACTCTTTGTTTGCAAATGAATGCTTTATTTCTCAATTTTATGAAGTTTTGGTTTTTAATTTCAGTGTGCAAGTAACAAATTTTAATCGTTTCTTTTTTTGCTCTCCTAAAAATTTGCTATTTTTGAAATAAGTGTTGTTATAAATTAGCCATCGATATGTTGTTATAATACAACTCTCAAAAAGTGTGGGAAATATAAGTTATTTGGGATATAATGCTTAAATCTTACCCTTAAAGAACCTGTACTTTATTACCAATGTTATCAACATTAAGGAAATTTTAGTATTGTACTAGGGGAAAAAACTTGTGTTACAATAAAAAAGCAATCTTAATTCCCGTGAGGGAATTCATCTACGACGGGCACGAGTTTTTAGTTTTTGGAAAAAGGTCGAAAGGGCAAGGAGCTTGTTTGTAAATTTGACCGTGTAAATTGAGACCTAAAAAGAAGAGAAGTGAATTGGAAGTGAACAAACTTGTTGAAAGAAATAACATCCTCACTTTCGCTCGGTGAGTGACTTATGTCAGGGGCGAAAAAAAAAAGCTTATTAAACCTTTAACAACCTCAGAAAAGTCATAAATTTTTAACTCTATCTAAAGAATACACCAACTCGACACAACACTTGTGGACTTGAATGAAAATCATAATTTAATTTAAAAAGGCCATCAAAAACATTTTACATCTCTGTCCTTCAACGTTCCCAGCCTTTCTGTTTGATAATTAAAACTTTAAGGCAATCACTTCTGGCAAAAATCTACCGACAAAGAGTCTTGTACTACAATAATTATTAGCTGCAAAAGCTTTTGAAAAAATATATTATTTGTCACCGACTCAACCGTTTTTATAATTAGAAATAATTACTGCATTTGATTTAATGAACAATGTGAATGATATTCCGAAATAGATGCTAAAAGTAGATTATTTAGAAATGGAACGGGTTTATTTATGATTTAACATTCTAGAAATAACTGTTTGCCAAAAACGCATCATTCGCCTGACATAACTCACAACGTGGTTACGTCCAGGGGGTGTGTCTCATGTTCTTCTCTGTCAGGAAGAAACGAATTCACAGCAACTTCATATCGACGAACGTTGCGCTCATGAAGTACCCTTTCACAAAAACATTGAGGTTAAACAAATGCTGCAGAAATCTCAATTAAAAATTTGATGTCTGGAATTTTTTTCTTTTTTCAAAGCACTCCAAATGATGGCAGAATTATTAAACACCTTCAGGCCTCATTTCGTAGAAGCTGATTTCAATCATTATCATGTGATCTTCTACCACTATTCACTGTCACGAAAAGTTTCACCGACCTTTGGTATTATCGGGGTAGCACTAAAATCTGCATTGAAAATGATTGAAACAATATGAATCAATGGAATAAAGAGATGAAATAAGGAGAGAACGGAACAAAATAAATGTTTATAAAGAACAATGTATTTATCGCAAAATAAAAATAATACGACTAATTTGTTTGTAATTGCAATCAATTATGCAATGTACGTCGATGAAAACTAATTTCATGTAATGACTCTATCATTCTCGTCATTTTAAATGATCGCAGCGCTGCCAACGGATTTTGGTGGCCACTTTTTGAACTAATCTACATATTTAATTTTATATTGTGAATAACAATCGATATACGGTTTTAATCTTAATAAAAGTGTTAAAATATTGCATTGTCATCTAGTTCTGACTTATCCTGAAAATTTTAGCTTGATAGCTATTTGGAAAGTGGGTTAAAATTGAGTTGAGAAGTTTGACTCGGACAATATGACGAACAGCAAAGCGAGTTTATACAATCGTAATAAATATTAATACTTTCGAAAACTTATATCACCTCATCTATAAATATAAATTTTACCGGTGCCATAATTGAGTTGCAAAGTTTGACTCGGACAATTTGACGAACAGCAAAGCGAGTTTATAAAATCGTTATAAATATTAATACTTCCGAAAACTTATATCACCTTACCTATAAGTATAAATTTTACCTGTGTCATAATGCATCGTCCAACAGCATCTCAAACAGATCTTCATGTATCAGAGCAATGACCATATGATATCGCACGACTCCCCTCGAGTCCGTATGTTGAGATTATTTAATCCACTTTCAAACACACGCTGACACGCAATAATGGGTTCCTGAAGTACGGACGGAAGCCCGATCTGATCGTTCATGGCTGACGTAGCACCGGCCGAAGAATGAACACGAATCGGGGAGCCATCAAATATGTATCCAGTCGGTCGGAAATGATTTGCGATCGATTCGGATGCACAAACACCGCAACATGCCGACATTATTCCATCCGTTAAACTGACTGCTTACATGCGAGTCTAGCTCACCAATTCAGCAAAACGTATGGCTGCCGGGCGCGGACGAGGATCGGCTTCCGCTGCACCCTTTCCGGTCAACGCAGTGCCTTCGACGACGCTCCGAAGGTCGTGACATGAGCTAGGAGGGACGCTTCACTGAGCAACATCGATTCCATGTGCGGTCATCATGATGGCATACTGCAGTGCCCATTCTCGCAACCAGCGAGGAGGTACCTGTAATGGATCAAAGCAAAGCTGACCAGGGTGACCACATTTGCAGTCGAGGATAAAGTTTCTACACATTTTTAACGCGCATAGTACAATAAAAGAGACTGAAAACTGAATGAGAAGGATGAATAGGGTAGTTTCCTTCATCAAAGAATGAAGGCATTGATTGCGATTCGTTACCCACTATTAGTGTATTCATAATATACAAATTATTTTGTTTTAGAAATTCCAGTTTAGGCGAATGGCAATGGTCAATTTTAACCGCATTTCAAAAAGGCCAGATTGGCGCCCATGCGATGCCACTCCACGTGACGTCACAGGGACCTAGTTTCTATACGAGTAGATAGGAGTTTTACATTTTCTGAGACTACGAATGCATACATGAGGCACAGAGCTCAGGGAAACATGTCTTAATAATCACCTACTAAAACTGGCTATGGTCGGAAAGTTTTCTTCGTTTGATAAGGTATTTATAACCCATAATTAAGCCAAGCGCTACCTGCTGGCAGGGTACTCTGCTACCTGCTAGCAGCCTGCATCAGCAGCCTGCGCCTAACGGCGCACATGTCCTCGCCCCAAGGTCACCTCACTTTGCGGCAGCGGGAACCAGAATGACGTCACACGGGCTTTCCCCGGCATTCATACTTTGCCGTCGCGTTTTCGCGCGCTTGTTAATTTTCACTTTTCATTTAATCGCGAAAAATGGATATCGTCATTTAAAAATCTAAAAGCGTGAAATGCGTACTCCAGGAGTAATAATCTTTCGATTCAGGCAATAAAAAAATAAAAGGAAACCACCCTATAAGCAGCAGGATAGCTCAGGTGAAGAGAGCATTCCACCAAAATAAAGTTCTACTTACTGCGGGAAATTTAAGCATAAAAGTAAGGAAACAGTTTATCAGAACTTACATTTGAAATATGTTTCTCTACGGAAGTGAGGCATGGGCAATGACTGCCACGGACATATCAAGGGTAGAGTACCTCTACATGTGATGCAACAGAAGAATGATGAGGACTGATTGAATCAAATGAATCGACCGAGTAAGTACTGATGATGTCCTGAGAAGAGTAGGAGAGAAGAAAAGCCTTATTAAAGCACTGACAAGACGACGGAACAACCTTATAGGCCACATCTTCAGGCATGATGGCCTGATGAAGACAATCGTCGAGGGAAAAATAAATGACAAGAATGGAAAAGGAAGACCTCGAATGAAAAATGCGGAACAAATGGAGAAGGACGTGTGAGAAAAATGGTAAGGAGGAGTGAAAATATATAGTGATAGGTATGTTGAGTAGAAATCCGCGTCCGAACTAATCTTGGGACTTTTGACCTTTCCTCGTTACTGATGGCTCACTTATACCTAGGGATGGCGATCAAAACTAATTGAAAGTCAAAACCATTAAAAGTCCAATAGTTTCATTCCGGTGAGCGAAATGTAGAAATGGAACGAAATGGATTTAAACCCGCGGAGCTAAACTGGAGGTCGAAACGAAATCGAAGTCAAAACTACTTTGGGTCGAAACTTAACGAAAACTCTGGGGCGAAACTAAACTCAGATAATGGTTCGCACCGGAGTGACCACGTGCTTCACCTGCAAACAGTTTAGTTACGACCCACACACCAAGTACGAGCATGGTTGAATGAAGCTGAGGGTCGGCCTACCGCCATTAGATGCATAGGGCACTCATATTTTTACCACCAACAGGAGAACGGTGAACGTAAACTGGCCATTCGATTTTTAGCTCAATGTTTTAACTATACACGTATGTCAAACGTAATCGGTCGAAACTATTCCCTCTTATCGCCCTCCACTCAACTTCTGGGATCGAAACTTAACTACGATCAGCGAGGTTTCGATTAATTTAGTTTCGTTCCCGAAACGAAGCGTTATCGTTTCGTTTCACTTGTCATCCCTGCTAAGAGCTAACGTTATCATCTATAAATTAACAGGGTACATATAGAGAAGGAATAGACTTTTCAATATCATCCTGTACATCAAATTTCAAAATTTGACATGTGACAAAATTTTGAGGATATAATACCAAATATCAGACACGGGAAAATTCTGGCAATAGTCTACACTTTAAATCCAGAAATATTTAAGATGATAGCGTTAAGGGTTGGAATGGACAGTTCAGCGTGGGATTGGCTTAATAAAATCTTATTAAATATTCAAAATGAGTTTTTTATTGGCTTTTCACCAAATTAAGGAACAAATAAGGAAAACTTTAGGTCCAAGGTTTTATCCACTAAATGATGCCATAATTACGTATTTAATCACAAATGACCTTATAGTATACGATAGCTTTATTTTTTTAAGCACCCTTTGATCCGCAGTCATAAGGATAGAAAACTCCATAAGGAATCTAAACTCCAACCCAACTCAAACAATGGCTTATCCACTCTTTGTATAAAGCCCTGCATGAAATAAATTCAAATGTGGAATTCCATGAGGGTACTCATGACAAAGTATTTCACAGGAACCGAAATTTACAGGTCTATTAGAAAAAAATATAACTACGCCATATCATAATGTGTATTCATTTCAAGCAAAAATTTTTACAGAATAGCATCTCAAATCAGCCTACAATCATTGCTATAATAATGCTTCACCTATATGAATATACACATTTAATCAAAAATCATTTATTTGGCTGCAATACATCGACATGTTATATTAGCCCATATTGAAGTACATCCGACTATCCAATGAGCAAGAAATCCCACCAATAAATATCATCATTATATATACGGAGAAATAAATGGCCACAAGAGAGGTAGGAAAAAAATAGATCTTAACAAGTGTTTGGTCATGAACCACATGATTCATGCGAAATCAAGCGAAATTAGTTCATATTGGAGCAAAGAGTTGCAATTTAAAATAAAAATACCAAACTTACTCCGACCCTAATAAGTGAAAAATGATTTCCGAATTAATGCTACGTAAGCAATGAAACCCAGAAGGACGTTTTATGGATGGAATTTAAATTGATGAGATGGAATTATATTTGATGAAAAATGCCACCATGCTATTACGGTAAGCATTCAAATACTCATTACTAGGGTAATTAGTAATGACTTAAATAGCAACCTAGACTGATTGGCTGGGATTGAGGTACCCGAATCGTGAATTTCATACGCAACAGAGATCATTTGGGTAGTTCATGATTAAAGGAAGGGTGCAGCGAAACTTTGATTGCAGCTCCTATTCAGCGAAATTCATCAAAGGCTTCACGCAGCACACAACCAGGCAGGATTCATGATTCACATAAGAACTCCCTATTAGAGCAATATTCAAACCCGGTATCGTTAGATGAGAATTCATCATTTTCGCCTTCGCGATAGCACGATCCCCAATTCAATAAATATTTCCATAAATACGAGCCATTGCTAAGGGTCCCAACTTAGAGCGTGCGCTGAATTTTTATTCCACTTTGAAAGCTCCCAAACCCTCGTACATCAGTCTCATTGACAAAATCCTCATCTCTAAGACTACGGGATTTAGTTTTAGACCTTAGCTAAGGTTATTCCATGCATTCGCGGCATTTTACCTGCTTAGTAACCAGCAGCGCTTACTGCAATTTCGCCCGCTTCATGGCGCGCAACAGTCGTACATATGTGCAATTGCAGCGTCTTAATTTCGTCATTTTAACTCATAATTCCAGACTTAATGGCTGAGGGAATAGAACGAGCTTCCTTTCTTGACCTGGGATAAGATTTGTACGGCTGGTGTGAAATTACTTCGCGCTGCAGACGAAGTCTCGCTGTAATACGGCGATTACTTCATCCGTATATCAAAATTAAAGCTGGAGCAGAGAGATGTAGAACGGTAGGATAAGCTTCGCTCTTATTTTTATGTCTTTGTTCTTCTTCAGCCATTGAAATACATGAATGTAAGCCAAATTTAAATAGGCATTCTATAGGTTGTTGTAAATATCATTAGCAGTGATGAAAAGGAACCATTAGTGTATTTCATGCTGAGTTTCTAATCTATATGTTAAGTGCAGACTTCTAACACATTTGCGTTTTATGATTTGAAAAATGCAGAAAAGGATGGTAAATTTACCTTCTTTCGGAGATAAAGAGATGAATTAGTAGGAGTAGTGATGGAAGCGAGGATTGACAACCTTAGTATAGATACGTCAGCATCGACTTTAGACACGAGATGTGAAAACTTTGGCATCTAAAAACATTTACAAAACGGAAAGACCGAACAATATCTTTGTAAGGCATCTGAAATACCTAATCAATATCTTAATAAAATCCCAGACCCTCTTGTCGACTATTACAGGCAATTGGAATCCATCATTTGGATGTCTCTCCGAGATATGTCCACGTTCGCTATTTTTCCAAGACAGTTTCATCAACAGAATAGCCTAGAAAACATCAGTAGTCTTGCAGGGCTGCTTCCTCGTCATTGACTACACAATCAAACTCCAAACTAGACTGAGACGGAGAAAAAATTCACAACAACTGTCTAAGAAATGCAGCCAAAATATTTACTGGTGAATTTCCCACTCATTTTGAGCTAAACAAATACCAACAACTACCATCCATAAATCTGATATACTATGAAGAATTAATCTTTTTGGCACGGTGAGATGATACCGTAATAATACTGTAGTTATGCCTCAATCACAGCAACATGCCATGCATTAACTATGAAGTTGAAAGCTGGAAAAGGGCGTCGGAAAGTTAAAGGGGTCACCACTTAAAGGGGTGTTACCCGGCTTATCATAGGCATTAGTTGAGAAAACATATACATAGCCACTAATTAATGAAGCAATCTCTGTCGATGGTCACATAAACTATCTAGAGCCTTATAAAATCGATGCTCGGTCTGTGCTGGGATTGGTGAACTATTTCGATAATCAGTGTGGGTAAAAATGAGACAAGTTACACTAACCTCAATTGTTGTCAACAAGGCTTTAACACTTGAGGAACCAGATCCGTCATTTTGACAAATAACCTCTAATTACTTAACCATATTGCCTACATTTTTTCAGTCGTCTCAATTTTTTCTGACCTTTATTTCTTTATGGTAAGTATGCTGTTGAAATATAACTTAATTTTTTGTAAAAAAATTACATTCATGAGTTGCTAAATACATGTATAAAATAAATAAAACAGTGAAGTAGAATATATGTATCCCATACGTATACTATAGCGGTTGGTGCTGATTTATAAACATTAAAAAAAGTTTAAAGAAAAATTAATTCCCCAAGGCCGTACTCTTTAATGGGCAGATTGCTAAAGGGAGGTAATTGCGAACGGGAGGTAATGGCAAGATAAGACACTAACTGAAAATACAAACGTGAAACTCACCCACGCACCTCGCGGATTTGCTCAAGGGAACAAATGACCGCGTGGGACACACGCACTCACGCACTCAGGTTTGTGGAGCCCTCGCTCACGACAGTGACCGTCACACACACAAAAGAAAAGGACAAAATAAAAACACGCTCTCAGTCACGCACCTCGCGGATTTGCTCAAGGGAACAAATGACCGCGTGGGACACACGCACTCACGCACTCAGGTTTGTGGAGCCCTCGCTCACGACAGTGACCGTCACACACACAAAAGAAAAAGACAAAATAAAAACACGCTCTCAGTCACGCACCTCGCGGATTTGCTCAAGGGAACAAATGACCGCGAGGAACACACGCACTCACGCACTCAGGTTTGTGGAGCCCTCGCTCACGACAGTGACCGTCACACACACAAAAGAAAAAGACAAAATAAAAACACGCTCTCAGTCACGCACCTCGCGGATTTGCTCAAGGGAACAAATGACCGCGTGGGACACACGCACTCACGCACTCAGGTTTGTGGAGCCCTCTCTCACGACCGTGACCCACTCACACAAAAGAAAAAAAACCAAATAAAAAACACGCTCTCAGTCACGCACCTCGCGGATTTGCTCAAGGGAACAAATGACCGCGTGGGACACACGCACTCACGCACTCAGGTTTGTGGAGCCCTCGCTCACGACAGTGACCGTCACACACACAAAGGAAAAAGACAAAATAAAAACACGCTCTCAGTCACGCACCTCGCGGATTTGCTCAAGGGAACAAATGACCGCGTGGGACACACGCACTCACGCACTCAGGTTTGTGGAGCCCTCGCTCACGACAGTGACCGTCACACACACAAAAGAAAAAGACAAAATAAAAACACGCTCTCAGTCACGCACCTCGCGGATTTGCTCAAGGGAACAAATGACCGCGTGGGACACACGCACTCACGCACTCAGGTTTGTGGAGCCCTCGCTCACGACAGTGACCGTCACACACACAAAGGAAAAAGACAAAATAAAAACACGCTCTCAGTCACGCACCTCGCGGATTTGCTCAAGGGAACAAATGACCGCGTGGGACACACGCACTCACGCACTCAGGTTTGTGGAGCCCTCGCTCACGACAGTGACCGTCACACACACAAAAGAAAAAGACAAAATAAAAACACGCTCTCAGTCACGCACCTCGCGGATTTGCTCAAGGGAACAAATGACCGCGTGGGACACACGCACTCACGCACTCAGGTTTGTGGAGCCCTCGCTCACGACAGTGACCGTCGCACACACGGGAGTTGGGAAGGTAGAAGGGTAAAAGTGCCCAAGAAGTATCTCCTGACACCAGGTGTTTCTCCTGCCAAGCAGGCCTCCTCAAAGGAGAATGTTCAAAAGTATTGCAATTTTGAGCGTAGTAATGCTTGTTGATGGAGAGGTTGATGTAATTGGTCGAACGTCAAGGGTTGGGGGAGGTGAGTAGCCAATACTAAGGAGGGTCAAGAATTGCGGAGGTGGGGGAAGGAGTGGGGGTAAGGAAGTCGTTGGGATAAGGAAAAAGGGGGGAAATGGAAAATTACGGAGCGGTTGGAAGAAAGCCGTTATTAGATGTTTTGTGTTTTGAAATCAGGGAAAAAAGGCAAGATGTTGCTGGACCTTGGTCACTGTTCATGGTTTTGCCTTGGTGTTTTTGTATGTGTATAGATTCGTAAAAGTCTAATAAATGGTCAGGGGCGTGTTTTATAAGGCTGATGTCATTAATGGTGAAAGGATGAGAATTGGAGGCCATATGATGCGCTACGGATGATTTATTGAAGTGGCCGAGTCTAAAGCACGCAATGTGCTCTTTGAAGCGGGTGTTTAAGTTCCTACGTGTCTGCCCTATATAGGCTATATTGCACTCGGGACAGGTGACTTTGTATATTCCGGACTTCTGCAGGGGTTCAATCGGGTCTTTAGGGTTTCCAAGGAGGGTTCTGAGTTTATTGTTCGACACATAACACGGTTTAATGTTGTGTTTTCTGAAAACACCTTCGAGTCCTTTAGTGGACGTGGGGTCAAATGGCAGTTTTACGTATTTTTGGTCTTTGGATGAGGTTAGTGTCGTGCTGTCTTGTATGCGTTTCTTGTGTTGCTGTTTCTTGAGGATCTTATCGATGAGCCGTTCCGAATAGCCATTCGATTTGGCGGTGTGTTTAATGTATTCGAGTTCCTTTTGAAAATTTGTTTTGTTCATCGGTACGTTGAGTAAACGGTGAATAAGGGAGTGGAAGGCTGCGTGTTTGTGACTGCTGTGGTCGAAGGAGGTGTTGTGGATGTAGTTGTTAGTGTGAGTGGGTTTACGGTAAATGCTGAAAGAGACTTTGTTTTCTTTGTTTCGGAATATTTCAATGTCTAAGAATGGGAGAGAGCGATTCTTTTCAACCTCACACGTGAAGTTTATGGAAGGGTACTGATCGTTGAGCTGCCCTAGGAAGTGTTCGATAGGGCAAGCTTCAGAGTCAAATACTGCAAAGATGTCATCAACGTACCTATACCATATCCTCGGGAAGTAGGAGAATTTTTCCCGGCAGTGTTCTTCAAAGAAGGACATAAAAACGTTAGCCAGGAAGGGGGATAGAGAATTACCCATTGTGGTGCCGAAATCTTGTTTGTAACAAGTCTGGTTGTAAATGAAGTAGTTTTGACTCATTACAAGGTTGGTGAGACTGATGTATTCGTTGATTATGTCATCTGTGAGGCCTTTGGATGTTAACCATTGTTTTAGGAAATTCAATGTATCTGGTATGGGCACACTTTTGTGTGTATGGACACTCTGTTTGGGGAGCCCTCGCTCACTGTTTTTATTTTGTCCTTTTCTTTTGTGTGTGTGACGGTCACTGTCGTGAGCGAGGGCTCCACAGACCTGAGTGCGTGAGTGCGTGTGTCCCACGCGGTCATTTGTTCCCTTGAGCAAATCCGCGAGGTGCGTGACTGAGAGCGTGTTTTTATTTTGTCTTTTTCTTTTGTGTGTGTGACGGTCACTGTCGTGAGCGAGGGCTCCACAAACCTGAGTGCGTGAGTGCGTGTGTCCCACGCGGTCATTTGTTCCCTTGAGCAAATCCGCGAGGTGCGTGACTGAGAGCGTGTTTTTATTTTGTCTTTTTCTTTTGTGTGTGTGACGGTCACTGTCGTGAGCGAGGGCTCCACAAACCTGAGTGCGTGAGTGCGTGTGTCCCACGCGGTCATTTGTTCCCTTGAGCAAATCCGCGAGGTGCGTGACTGAGAGCGTGTTTTTATTTTGTCCTTTTCTTTTGTGTGTGTGACGGTCACTGTCGTGAGCGAGGGCTCCACAAACCTGAGTGCGTGAGTACGTGTGTCCCACGCGGTCATTTGTTCCCTTGAGCAAATCCGCGAGGTGCGTGACTGAGAGCGTGTTTTTATTTTGTCTTTTTCTTTTGTGTGTGTGACGGTCACTGTCGTGAGCGAGGGCTCCACAAACCTGAGTGCGTGAGTGCGTGTGTCCCACGCGGTCATTTGTTCCCTTGAGCAAATCCGCGAGGTGCGTGACAGAGAGCGTGTTTTTATTTTGTCCTTTTCTTTTGTGTGTGTGACGGTCACTGTCGTGAGCGAGGGCTCCATAAACCTGAGTGCGTGAGTGCGTGTGTCCCACGCGGTCATTTGTTCCCTTGAGCAAATCCGCGAGGTGCGTGACTGAGAGCGTGTTTTTATTTTGTCTTTTTCTTTTGTGTGTGTGACGGTCACTGTCGTGAGCGAGGGCTCCACAAACCTGAGTGCGTGAGTGCGTGTGTCCCACGCGGTCATTTGTTCCCTTGAGCAAATCCGCGAGGTGCGTGACTGAGAGCGTGTTTTTATTTTGTCTTTTTCTTTTGTGTGTGTGACGGTCACTGTCGTGAGCGAGGGCTCCACAAACCTGAGTGCGTGAGTGCGTGTGTCCCACGCGGTCATTTGTTCCCTTGAGCAAATCCGCGAGGTGCGTGACTGAGAGCGTGTTTTTATTTTGTCCTTTTCTTTTGTGTGTGTGACGGTCACTGTCGTGAGCGAGGGCTCCACAAACCTGAGTGCGTAAGTGCATGTGTCCCATGCGGTCATTTGTTCCCTTGAGCAAATCCGCGAGGTGCGTGACTGAGAGCGTGTTTTTATTTTGTCTTTTTCTTTTGTGTGTGTGACGGTCACTGTCGTGAGCGAGGGCTCCACAAACCTGAGTGCGTGAGTGCGTGTGTCCCACGCGGTCATTTGTTCCCTTGAGCAAATCCGCGAGGTGCGTGACTGAGAGCGTGTTTTTATTTTGTCCTTTTCTTTTGTGTGTGTGACGGTCACTGTCGTGAGCGAGGGCTCCACAGACCTGAGTGCGTGAGTGCGTGTGTCCCACGCGGTCATTTGTTCCCTTGAGCAAATCCGCGAGGTGCGTGACTGAGAGCGTGTTTTTATTTTGTCTTTTTCTTTTGTGTGTGTGACGGTCACTGTCGTGAGCGAGGGCTCCACAAACCTGAGTGCGTGAGTGCGTGTGTCCCACGCGGTCATTTGTTCCCTTGAGCAAATCCGCGAGGTGCGTGACTGAGAGCGTGTTTTTATTTTGTCTTTTTCTTTTGTGTGTGTGACGGTCACTGTCGTGAGCGAGGGCTCCACAAACCTGAGTGCGTGAGTGCGTGTGTCCCACGCGGTCATTTGTTCCCTTGAGCAAATCCGCGAGGTGCGTGACTGAGAGCGTGTTTTTATTTTGTCCTTTTCTTTTGTGTGTGTGACGGTCACTGTCGTGAGCGAGGGCTCCACAAACCTGAGTGCGTGAGTGCGTGTGTCCCACGCGGTCATTTGTTCCCTTGAGCAAATCCGCGAGGTGCGTGACTGAGAGCGTGTTTTTATTTTGTCTTTTTCTTTTGTGTGTGTGACGGTCACTGTCGTGAGCGAGGGCTCCACAAACCTGAGTGCGTGAGTGCGTGTGTCCCACGCGGTCATTTGTTCCCTTGAGCAAATCCGCGAGGTGCGTGACTGAGAGCGTGTTTTTATTTTGTCCTTTTCTTTTGTGTGTGTGACGGTCACTGTCGTGAGCGAGGGCTCCACAAACCTGAGTGCGTGAGTGCGTGTGTCCCACGCGGTCATTTGTTCCCTTGAGCAAATCCGCGAGGTGCGTGGGTGAGTTTCACGTTTGTATTTTCAGTTAGTGTCTTATCTTGCCATTACCTCCCGTTCGCAATTACCTCCCTTTAGCAATCTGCCCATTAAAGAGTACGGCCTTGGGGAATTAATTTTTCTTTAAACTGTTTAACGGCCGTAGTTCGTTCAATCCCTTATATTAATAAAAGTATAATGGGACAAAAACAAATATGAAAATCAAAAATATGTAGGCTGTACAAGATTGGAATAGAGAAAAGAAATTTAAAGAAAAACATAAAACGGAAATACAAAATAAACTGTGAATTTACAGAAGAATAAAGAATATTTTCTAGAAAGACTTATGGAAATGATAACTGTTAGCAATTAAAATACAAAATAATTAAAACATTAAAATTATCAAGATTATACAACATCTTTTGACATTTTTCAATATTTTCACTCTCTTGGCAAACAAGCAATTGTTTTAGTTTAGTCAGAAAGAAAGCTATTGAGTTTTGTCTCAATACTTCAACCGGGAGAGAACAGAACATTTCGTTGCAAGAAAAGTGTTTGCCTGTTTAAAGGATTAATTTTTGAGCTTAGGTATAACCGTTCCTAAGACTAACAGAGACATGCCTTTTTTTAACGAAGAAAAAACATTAAAAATAATTACCACCCGTCATAATGACCATTAATGGTCCTTCTATGTAGACATACGACCTCGATACTTTTAGAGTACATTCTGATCAATATCATGCACAAAGCCACAAGATATTTCAGTAGAGGAAAATCAGAGCCGAAAAGATTCATGCAAAATGTAGAATATAATAACTCCATTCAAATAATATCTTGATCGGGAACTTAAAAAAAAGCAGTCCAAATATGCAGCGGTTGCGCAGGTATAGTAAGAGTCGCTGAATTTACTCTGCATGCATGAATATTTCATGAGCTAACACCCGCCTAGTCCATGCAGCATTAACCTCCGCCCCTAATCGCATAGTGGTTTCCAAATCGCGGTCAGCGGAGTGGTGAAGCGATCAACCATGAACTGGGACGAATATTACATGGTTGGTGTGGTAACTCACCCAATCCAATGTTGGCCTGCACAGAGCTCAATGCATGGGGATGTCGTACGTAATTCATTAGCAGCTCGAGGGCCCGAACGCAAAGCGGACAAGCAGAAACGACTCAGAAAAGGAGGACAAACATGGGCACAAATTCAGTTGCGATTCCAATCGATGGGAGCACCTCGAAATGGATAATCATCTTGACGTCACTTTAAGCTACTAACATGAAGCACTGGAAGAATGAAGAACTATCAACACTCTCACCTCAAGATTACAAATGACGTTTCAACTAACTTTCTGCATATTTAAAACTAAATTTCCACAGTCCACTTTTCTAAGCATGCATCACACGATAGGTCAAAAACATAAATTGCTGGAGTACATAAACTTCTCAACGTAAAATAGTTGATGTAAAAAGACGCAACGATTCCCTTACCTCGTGATTGCTACTTACGTTTCAATTAATTTTTATCTACATTCACTTTGATAAGCACACATCACACGATGAGGGAAAAACATAAATTACTGAGGTGCATAAAGTATTCAACGTGGAATACTTGGAGTGAGAAGACACATCGGCTCCCTTACCTTGTGATAACAACTGGTATTTTAACTAATTTTTATCAATTGTTGACTTTGCTAAGCACACATCACACGATAAGGCAAAAACATGAATTAATAAAGTACATAAAGTATTCAACGTAAAATATCTGGAGTAGAAGCACGCATCAATTACCTTACCTTGTGATAACAAATGATATTTCAAATAATTTCTATCTACTGTTCACTTTTCTCAGCACACATCATACGATAAGGCAAATAAAGACAAATTAAGGAAGTACATTAAGTATTCTATCCAAGAAAATTTGTCATAGCTTGCCGTGTTTAATGAAAGTTAAAGATATTTTTTCTGCTTTTCTCATTTTGGGCAGTGCAGATAGAGAGAATACACAGTATGATAACCTTTAATTAATGAGATAATGATTCTCACCACCTGCATTGCATGTTGGATAGATTATTGAGGTTATCTTGGCCCATTAAATAGACGCGGAAGTCGTTCATGGGATATTCTTATCAATAAAGGACTGCGATAAAATGAATGGAAGACAAATTTCATTCGGAACGACGGAGGTAAGGGATTTTCCTGAGAATAACAAATTGAGTTAAGGGGATAGAGCGAGTAATTAAGTGAGCTAGTTTATTACAGGCTGCTTTAACCGATCAAATGTGAGTTAACATGTAGAGGAAATTGTGGAGCTTAAGGGAAAAGTACAAATTAAACCTAATTGCAGGTAGATAAGGAAAAACCAACCCAGGTGAACCAATAAACATTGTTTGGAGTTACAGATCTCTTTAAATAGAGCCGTAACCAAATGTAGGAAATGATGCACTTCATTTCGCCAATCAAAGGGAATTATCAAACCACTGGACCAGTTAAATAAACCAGGCCACTCGTTCAAACAAAATAGATTGGGGTTGATATGCAATATATTATTACTATTAATAGAATGATGATTTCGTAGTTGGTAATATTACATTGAGGCATTCGTTAAACTCTACGCTAAAATTGAAGTTAAAGGCAAGCCACCAGTCATCATTTACTAGTGAAAAAAATGGTAACTTCTAGTCATAAAAAAATTACGCTCATTAGATCCCTTGATAAAAACGATCTCTGATCAGCAATTCTCAGTATCAACATTTTACGACACTATTAGGGATGTAAAATTTACTAGGTGCATATAGGAGTTATATATTGTGAGGAAAAGGGAATGTAGGTAACGTCTCTTCCACTTTAACAAAAATGCCAGGAAAAAAAATAACCTATAAAGTTCTATAAATCTAGATAAATTCGCTAACGTGGGCAATTAATAATATGGACCTGACGTTTCTTTGCTTCTATTGCTTGCGGATACGGTCCATAAAGTGACAAACCGAATCAAAGACTGAAGACAGCTAAACCCAAACAAACCTCTATTTCATTATTATACGTCATTATTACTGGATAAAGTGCCAAGAAGTCGCTGGACGATAATTTGTAGGTTGGTCTTTGACAAAAAAACAAGTAAAACGAAAAGAAAACAAAAATAAAAGAGAAATTTAACGTTTCTTCCCCATTCCGATAATGTTATGAAATGATAAGCTACCCTTCAACAGGCATCTCGAGTAATTACCTCAATGCGTGAGGAATACACTTCCAAAGACTTTCTCCCATTATTTGAGCGTGCAGACGAGGAAGTTACGCCAACTTTCGAATGCTGTGGAGGATGACCACTGAGCAAACTTCAGATTCGATATTTTTCGACAATGGCAAGATTACAGTATGACCAAAGATGTTGGATAATGCATTAGTAGAAGAAAATTAGAGAGGAGCATTTGGCGTGTGTTTCTATCCCAAAATGGTACAACGGTAGAAAGATATAAGATACCGTTCGCCAAAAATCTTGTGCATTAGTTGACCGTAGGTAATAAATCCACAAGGACACTTCCACTGTTTGAAGGTGCGATTGTCAAATTAACTCGAACTGTTAAAAGGAGTGAAAACGGCCATCGAAGAGCAAACCTTCATAGGGTGGTTTCCTATTATTTATTTAATGCCTAAATCGAAGGATTATTACTCCTGGAGTGCGTATTTCACGCTCTTACGTTTTCGAATGACGATATCTATTTTTCGCGATTAAACGAAAAGTGAAAATTTCAAGCGTGTGAAAACGCGACTGCTAAGTAGGAATGATGGGATAAGTCCGTGTGACGTATTTCTGGTTCCAGCTGTCGGCGTGTGAGGAGACCTTGGGGCGAGGCTTGAGCGCTGATACGACGCAGGCTGCTAACAGGTAGCTGAGTACCCTGCTAGCTGGTAGTGGTTGGCTTAAATATGGATTATTACTGACTTATCAAACGAAGGAAACTTTCCGGCCTTAGACAGTTTTAATAAGTGATTATAAAGAGATGTTTCCCTAAGCACTGTGACTAATGCATGCATTGGTAATCTCAGACAATGTAAAACTCCTATCCCCTCGTTTAGAAACTAGGTCCTTGTGACGTCACGTGGAGTGGAATCGCATGGGCGCCAATCTGGCCTTTTTCAAATGAGGTTATAATTGGCCATTGCCATTCGTCTAAACTGGGATTTCTAGAACCAAATAATTTGTACACTAATGGTGGGTAAAGAATCGCCATCAATGCATTTCGTTTTCTTTGATGAAGGAAACTACCATATTAGGTATTTTACGACAGCTTTAATATTATAGCATGAACGGAGTCGTGAGATTACGCATTAGAGGACAAAAATAGCAGGAGAAATATGCGATGTGGGTGTACATTCCCCTAAAGGGTAAATAAATGGTAACTCACTAGCAAATTTCAATTGTTTGGAGTTACCCATCTATAAATCAAAATGTTTCGAGAACTGAAGACTTGAGTTGAGAAAACTGCTTATTTCATATTTTTCGACGATAGCCAAATTCCGTTTACAACCTAGTATTATTTATGGGAAAATCAAACTTGAATATTTGTCAGTTTAAAAAAATGTTTACGTTTATGGTCAATCACAATCATCACAGCAGCTTTATATTTGACTAATTTATTTTGCTACATAAAGTGACCAGTAGCTCATATCTATATTTTATACCCTGAGAATTCACGGTGCACACATTTTTAAATGGTGTTTCTACATGCTGTTCAGAAGCTACACTGGGGCAAAAATTGTTACGGTATGAACAAAGTTAATTAATAATTCATTTTTAAGTGAAAATAGAGGGAGGAACATCCGATTAAGTTGTCGTTTCTCAAAATCGTAGGAAGAGATAAGCCACTGGTAACCAGCACAAACTTGCATTCGCCACAATCTTGCGTAGACCATTCATTGTATCTGACGTGTACAGTATGAACTGAGTCGTTGGATAATGCTTTAGCAGGCGAAAATAGCGATAGAAAAATGTGACGTTGGTGTTTATTTACTTAAATGGCAGGAATTTAACTCGGGTGGGAATCTCTATCGGACCGTAGATTGAAAAATGAACTAAACCTTTTAGATAAATTCAAAAGCAGTTCTTTTCTGACGAAGTTAACCATATCTTACAGACGCCAACATAATACGGAAGATCAGATAATATAAATAAAATAAGAGAGATAGATTGTAGAACAGACAGGTTCAGAATGTCTTTTTTTCCACGATCAATAAGAGATTATAACGGCAGCGATAGAACTCACTAATAGATTAGATGACTTTTTAGTGTGGCCTACTAACCTATGTAAAACTTAATGCATGTTTCTTAATTTTATTATTATTTCTAACAGCATATGGTAGTATAATTTGTTAGTATGCGTGATGTTTAGGACCGTGTGGTGTGCATGTGGTATTCCAATTGCATGCTGCATGCTGGTGATTGATCACCCCCTGCCAAACACCCTAGAGGTGGCTTGCAGGGTTTTATGTAGATGTAGATGAATAGACTAACCAAAAATCTAGAATATTTGTCGCGCTGAAGGCAATAAATGGTAACTCACTATCACATTTCAATTGTTTGGAGATACGAACATAGCTCGTATCTCTGAGGTAAGGTACTGTAAGAGGATAGAGTGAGTAATTAAGGGAGCTAGATTATTAGAGGCTGCTTTAACCGATCAAATGTGAATTAACATGTAGAGGAAATTGTGGAGCTTGAGAGAAGAGTACAAATTATCTAATCGCACATAGATAAGGAAAAACCAACGTCATAGAACCAATAAACCATTGTTTAGAGTTCCAAATCTTTCAAACTAGAGCCGTTACAAAATAAAGAAAAGGATTTGTATTGGAGATGAATTTGGTAACTGCTCGTGCCATCGAAAAATCCAACTGTTTCGAGGATTTAAGACGATCACCGAAGAGAAAACGGCTTATTCGATGAATTCAATTGATTCGGCTTTTACTTTGTGAAAATCCATGTTGAAATGAAAAAAACACAACCTAGGTAACTTTTCACTGGAAAATTATTTATTGGTACGACGCGTTTCGACGCTGAGGCATCATTCTCAAGTGAGAAGAGGCGTCATTCTCAAGAGAGTCACTTGAGATTGACGCCTCAGCGTCGAAAAGCGTCGTGCCAGTAAATAATTTTCCAGTGAAAAGTTACCAAGGCTGTGTTTTTTTCATTTCGGCTTATTCGATATTAAGATTAAAGTATGTACAGAGTTAATGGATAATTCGTCAATTTAAAGCAAAAATCGTGGGAAGAGCATCCCATTTAGTTGCCCAAAATGGTTGGAAGAGATAAGCCACTGTTCACCAACACAAACTTACGTTCGCCACAATCTTGCGAGGACCATTCATAGTAACTGACTTGTGTACATTCCCATTGTTCGAGGGCATGGTCGCTGGAGCGACGCGAACCTTTCCAAGGGCTTTTAAGACGGCCAGTTTGGGATCCATACACTCTCCCTTGGAGAGACATCCTGGCGAACAAAGACCAAAGAAGAGGGAGCCAAAGATACGCAGTGTCGAGCCCAAGGATTGTGTGACGCATCTGGCTCAGTCGGGGGGCGCCCAGCCAGAGAGAGAGAGAGAGAGGAGGATATAAAGAGAGGGAGATATGAGCGAGTGGATTGTTTGCCGGGCCTTGCTCCCTTGGCCCACATCCAGGGGCGTGTTCGCGAGCGCCAGGGGTGGCCTTCATGCCCGCTCCATGTTTACGGTTTGGGCGCGGAGGTGGGACACTGAGATTAATAGCGGGCCGCCACCGCCGAGGAAGGCATCGAAACCCAGGAAAGCGGAGGTCCAATAAAAAAATCATCCGAATTTTTCACGGAAGAAATATCGTACAACGAAAGAGCCCGAAAGCACTGCGGGACTGGGATGCGACAACATTAAATTTACCGGGATTGATCCGGCGAAATTCCTACTCATGAAGAGGACGTGAGATTAACGCATTGGAAGGAAAATGTTTTTTCTTCACAGGGATGAGAATTAAAGTCTAAGAAGTGGGTGAAATAGTTAATTCACAGGACTAAAGAGCCATTTTCTGGAGCATGACAGAATTGTCTGAGCCGGGGTCAGTTTTCTATAAATACACCTTTGTATAAATACACCAGTGTTTGTTTCATCCTAAACCTACGATAATGACAGAAAGTGAGGCCAGATACACTATCAAATTAGCTTCTACTAATTCTCTAATATGATAAACCAATGGTTCGCGAGTTCCTTTCGTGGAATGTGAAAAGATAAGTTCAAAAGCAATTTTTTTCATAATTCACGCAGTATTTAGTAAAAACTCTTAATATTTACTTAAATAGCTGTTAGTTGAGAGTTTTTTAAATAAATATGTGTGAAATATGGCAAAGTTTATTTTTGAAATTATCTCAAATATGATTTCAAAAAAGGGATTACTTACCACACACTTTCACGGAATGCTGGAAAAATGGTATCACTCGTAACCAAATTGAAATCTCTAGTAAAAAAAAAGACGAAAAGTAAGTATTTTAATCCATAATAGGGTGGTTTCCTATTATTTTTTTATTGCCTAAATAGAAAGATTATTGTGAAAAATTATTATTATATTATATAAGACCCCTGGAGTGCGCATTTTACGCTCTTAGATTTTTGAATGATGATATCTATTTTTCGCGATTAAACGAAAAGTGAAAATTTTCAAGGGCGCGAAAACGAGACGGCTAAGTATTAATGCTGGGAAAACCCCGTGTGACGTCATTCTTGTTCCCGCTGTCGCCGTGTGAGGTGACCTTGGGGCAAGGCTTGAGCGCTGATACTACGCAGGCTGCTAGTAGGTAGCTGAGCACCTTGCTAGCAGGTAGAGCATGGCTTAAATAAGGATTATTATTCCCCTATCAAGCAAAGGAAACTTTCCGAACTTAGGTATTTTTAAATTGTGATTATTAAGAGATGTTTCCCTGAGCTCTGTGACTCATGCATGCATTGGTAATCTCAGACGATGTAAAGCTCCTATCCTCTCGTGTAGAAACTAGGTCCCAGTGACGTCACGTGGAGTGGAATCGCATGGGCGCCAATCTGGCCTTTTTCAAATGAGGTTAAAATTGACCGTTGCCATTCGTCTAAACTGGGATTTCTAAAACCAAATAATTTGCATATTATGAATACACTAATGGTGGGTAAGGAATTGCAATCAATGCATTTCGTTTTCTTTGATGAAGGAAACTACCCTATTTAGTGGCTTGCAGCGTGCACTCAAAATCATAGGTGATATATGTATTTTTTTTTAAATCCAAGTCAATGAATTTTCCGTTGCCGGGCCGGAAGAGCTGCGGTTTTGTGATCCCTGCTACAACAGAATGAATTCATGCAATTGAAATTCTTGTGTGGTAGGACAGATACGTTTGGATGAAGGTTTAACTTCTAATTCTCCATAACCGAGAAATCACCTCAAGACTCATTGGAGAAAATTGGCAATCTCGCCCGGTGGGACACCCGAGGACACCATATTCAACATATTTTTTGTGCTGTTTTAAGATATAAACAGCTGTTTTAATTTTTCACAATAATTTATTTCAACCTTTTCCCGTCATGATAACGCCACCTACACTTACCACCGATATATTACATACAAGGCTAGCTGCTCTTTGTCCAGACAACTCTCGATAATGACCTGTAAGCGTTGAAACTGGTTGAGCGAATAATGTAGTCAGGAAATTTACTACAGCTGCTTGTGTATTAACACAAAGAATTTCCAAAAAGTGAATTCGTCAACAATCGATCTGATTTTAACTTTTTTATCATAGACGGAAATTTCAAGATAGTAACCATGGATTTTTGAGGTAAGACGTCAGGAAAGTAAGAGAACGCACAACCGCTTCTAAGGGAGAGAAAGGGCCTAGTTTCTATAACTTGGATCTGCGTTCAAATTCAACACTGGATTGATCACATTTTTCCGCAAAATGTCACAAATACGTGTGGGTGTATGCCACGATCGGCGACATTATGAGCAATTTCACAGGAATTACTGAAGTGTGCTCACGAGTAGAACTGAAAGGTGCACGGTGGCGATAAGGGGGAGCATATATTGGGCGATTTATGGCCCCGCTACCACATGTGAAGCACCGCGAAGCTCACGCACTGCTCGCTTCTTCAGCCGATAAAATAAAATCGGATTAGCGGAGACGACATCCCACGTCTACCAGCAGAAAGAAGCCATAAAAATTACTCCAAATATCTAAGAAGAAGTAGGAAAATGGGTAATTACGAAGGCGGGTTGCCAGAAATTCCTACTTCCTAATGAAAGAAATAAAACTAGTCATTTGAGATTCAAAGGTATTCTAACATAAAATAGACAATTATCACATTACTCGCGGTATTCATCCGCTGCAGTTTTATGGGGTACGAGAGACATAGAACAAAAAAGAATCAAGGTGCAAAATCCCTCCGCCCTCCATCATGTAGACACGAAGTGTCATAGTTCATCGTCATTCATCATTCTGGGATTGTAAAGGTTAGAGTGCAAACGAGCAAGCGTTAGAGTTATCACTAAATTATTTACTCAGACGTTTAAATAACATTACCCTTCACATTTGTTTACGTAAGTATTGACAACAATAAGTAGTTACGCATGCACCGAGCAATTTTTAACAGTATTAGCAGACATACCTTTAACCCATTATAACCCAAAGCTGCATCTAAGCAACATCAAAAATGTATATATTATATGCTCTGTTTATGAAATATCTAAACTGCGCATTAGTTTGTGTGCTTAATTGTAATGATGAAATATTCAGCTGCCACGATAGTTATGAATAGTTGAAAAATTTTCAAGTTTTCATATTGAAATATTATCTTGAATTTTGAATACTCCCAAAAGTAGATCTGGGTTAGAAAGGGTTAAAACTGAGTTGATTCATGAATGCTTCCCTCACTTTCTCACACATACGTGAAACACTAGATTTGCTTTGAATGGGTTAGGGTAGAGATCGCTCTGACTAAGAAATAGGCTTGTGATATTCGCATTTTCAGGGAATGAGGCCCAGTTTTTTTCCTCGGGCCACCTCGACTTTTGTACCCAGGGAATCCACGCTCAGTAGCCAAACGCTCTATCCAGAGAGCGTTTCATTTTTCTTAACTGGTTTTTCATCGACGCCTAAAATATAGTAAATAACAAGACAACTAACCGCAAATTAAATTTTTTAGTAAAAATTAAAAGAGCTCTTAAATTAGCTGAATTGGGGGACATGAACTTTTGCCTCAAAGAGCCATGACCTAGTGTAAACCCTTTTTTTTTAATTCTAAATGAACATGATTCCACGCCCTAACCGATGGACAAAAAGTTACACGCAAGTTAAGCTCCCTCAAAATACCTCATTATAAACAGGATTTTTCATGAGCTTATGACGAAATTTGAGACTTATCCGTATAGACAGGAAGTCAAATCCTTACTCACCACTCGAACTCGATTCCCAACTGCCTACGTACTTCCTCAGCGTTCCATAATACTGATCACTTAAAAATCATTCAGAAACATTCTAATTTTTCCAGATTTTCCAGGATATTTTCGCAATTTTCTAGACTGATTATTAGTAGTTTATGAAATAGAAATTCCATCCTTTCTGTAAATATTAAAAGTAAACTTTCGAAGCCATTCCTTGAAATGGCGGATACTTATTATTACTAAAGATTATTCTGAAAAATATTTTAAATTCCGTGGCTCTCACAACATCTATTACCGAGCTGCGGATATTTTTGAAAAGCGATTAAAAACGAAGGAAGTGGCAAACTTCGATGCGGTGGAATCTCCATTAAGTTGGCTCCTTGGGTAAGAGTTTGTGTAAATAACCTTTATAAATTTGAATACAAAATTGTAAAGACTATAAAATCGTTTCAGACTCGATTTTGTGGAAGTTCGATGTATCCATGATAAAAGAACGCAAATGGTAATTCCTACCCTTATAATTCAAAAATCAACAGCCGACCATAGTGCTAGCGCATTGTGCCATTTTCAAGGTGAAAAAAAATTCGAAACTGACACAATGTGTTGAAACCATGTTCGGTTGTTGAGTTTTGAATGAAAAGTGTAGAAATTACCACTTATGTTCTTTTATTATGTTATAAATACTATTCTGTAAAATATTTAAATATGCGGTCGACAAAGAAATCCATTGCCGTGCAACACAAACATAAATAAAAACATAAATTCAAGTGGCAACATAAACAAAACTTCTAATTATAAGTGATGGATTGGGGTCTCCTTTACGCAGTCTCCAAGGGTAAGAGTTAGAGGAAAAATCACAATTTCAATTTCACATAAGTTATGACTTTTCCATAGTTTTCCCTTACTATCCATAACTTTTTAAACACAATCACATTCCCTGAACTCCCATGGTTTCCCACCTAAGCGGCAAAGCCAGCATTTGAACACGGCAGCTCAAAAAATGCAACCGACGAGTTTCCGGTCTCGCGTGGAAAAATGCTAGCATGGATGTGGGAGCAGTTAGCTTAAAATTATGAGACGGCGTGACCCGATCCTGTGGCGTAAGCGAGGGGAGATTGCGCGCGCTCAAGGTTCAAGTGCGATCCCGATTTGGGGTAAGTAAAGGTGCTGCGGGGAATTGAAATCCCGGCGTATCTCCAAGAGTATGTCTTCATTACGGGGACATCCGCCCAGTGCGTCGCCGTGTCATTATCTCTCAGAGGCGGTCGGTCGACTCGATCGCGTGTTTGAGGCACACATGGGGCCAGAGGTCACTCACCCACGGAGAGAGCTCAGACAACATCAGCGGTGACCTCGTCAGCGATGTGGCTATTTGTCCGCGACAAGTCATTTACGGCCATATATTCTCCTCCCTTGGCCAATTTTCCTCGACACTTTCCTCGAGTATTATATGAGATTCATTGATTCACCAAAAGAGGATATTTACTCCTAAATACCATTCAAATACCACACCGAACACATTTGAAAAAATAAATTTATCTCGTTAAGAGAGTGTAACCAGATACCATAACTTCACTCTCTATCGGTCGTGTTTTGTTTTTTTAGCAAGTAATTACTAGGGCAAAGCCGAGGACTTAGATAAAACCTTTGTCAATAAAATATTTATATTTATACTAATTGACTTCACACGAAAAAATACTGGGTCGTTTGTTATAATAGCAAGTGTTACCAACGATTACCTTCTTTATGACGGTAACATTTGAAAATTATAATATAATTTAAAAACGAGTTAAGCGATTAATTACCGACCGAGCAGAAACGATGTGCACACTTGAAGATGCCACGTTATTAATCCAAAATAGATAAAAATTCAAAAACTCCAGAAAAACTAGAAAATACACACTTACCGAAAATAGATACCAAAGGCTGCTCTAAAATTAATACATAAAGGCAAAACGATAGAACGAAGAAGATATGGTGGAATGATTCGAGGAAGAAAATGAAAATAAAAGGATTAAGAGTAGCACATGCATTTCTCAAGGAGTATATGAATCGTGGAAAGTGAGAATACAGTGATGAACTTGTTGATGTCTGAAAAGGACTATAGCATCCGTAAGATGGATTTTTTGAAGCCTTCGGACAATCCATAACAAAATATTTCACAGTAATAGGTGGCCAAATATGAGAAAATTGCCCTGCTATTCAAAGAGCAGGTGACTTAAATTATGAATATTTTGCCTTGACCGTAACATAATATACGTGTAACCTTAACATAAGAATGGCTGAAATTAGTAAGCAGATAGGATTAGTTTCAGTATAAAATCCTGTTGAAAATTACCCTAAATTCAAGAATGCGTCAAATCGGGGAAATTTACTTCGAAAAAGTTCTAATATACATCACAAAATGATTGTATTAAAACTTTTAGTGAACCTTATCAGTAAGATATTCCATTAATTTGCCCGAGGCTTACTCAGCAGTAAGTTCTACCTTCAACTACCCAAAGCAAATTTCCGGTGGTAGCGCTTTTCCATTGACAATACACTTATCCGTAGCACAAACATGGAAGACAAAATAGTCAACGCACGTGCATAGAGAGAGACCCGTATCAGTTAATAGCTATTTCTCTTATTGTCCCCTTACACTCCAAAGAGTCCTTGACGAATTAGGAATTAAATCGAAAAAAGATATTTTCTGTACTTGTTAATGGTGCAACTGCCGGAACCGGTCGGAATTTTAAAAAATATGTTGAGAAAGTAACAAAGTATCTTTTATTGATAGTAAGAATTATGAATTTTCTCTTCGGCTCGAACCAATCCGAAATACCTCAAAAGCATTTCTGAATCAATTTGAAATGAGTCATGGAAAAGGTTTTAAGAAAATATTCTTAAATAGAAAAATTGGTTTTCTAAACGAGATTCAAATGCAAAAGCGAAGTTAACTTTCGCATAAATTTTGAACCAATCTTTTAAAAGCAGATATTCCTAAAAAAAATATGGGAATCAAGGAATGGAAATTTTACGGAAAGAGTCATCCAGAATGAAATTTAATAAATAAAAACATTCAAGTAATATAATACATACATACTTCGCTAATGCATAATTTCGAATGCGGAAACTAATCCTAAATACGTGAATACTTCGATTCTCTCTTTATTGAAAAGCCTCGAATTGACCGATTCTTGAATCACTGACGGGATGAATCGAGTTACGACTCATTCGGTTCGATAAAATGGGTGCTGAAGCAATCATACAGGTCAAATTAAGGGCACGGGAACCTTGCTTCTCACTGATAGAGAATTGAGTCAAGGTGGTTTGATCACGAAAGAGCAGACTGTCGAAGAGGCATTCTCAAAAAAAAACTGGAAAACAACGAACAGCGTAGGTTACTAAGGTAACGATCGATGGGACCGATTCCTGCCCGTATTGATAACAAAGGTGATGATTAGAGCAAATTGGCAAAAAATACCTATTATTTTCTGGACTGCTGTCATTGCTACCGATCTAATTTCAAAACAGAACTCTGAGATATCGTTAATGGTATTCCATCAAAAAATAAATCTCGTTGATTAAATTTTTTCCAGGACGCTTATAACCATAAATTGATTATTTGATTTATAATATTGAAAACCTTTATCCCACAAGCAAGTAACTTGCAATACCAACGAAACAACAAAATTCATGTTTCCTTAGGAAATTTTTCATTCACAGGAAATAAACTAGTGAGTAGAAATATTGATAGTGATTAGTACATTATTCATCATCACAAGGCATACATTTTATGCTTGGCTCCGAAATATAAATCAGTTTTGAAAAAATTGACATCAATAGCATTGAGTGTTAAAAAAGATTATCCATCGTATCTATAGCAAATTAAAAACGGACGGGGAAATAGAACAAATTTTTAATCGATTATTTTGTCCTTAGGTTTTAAATATCTTCGAATTTACATAAGCAGGTAATTTTTTTCATTCTCTAAATATGGAGAAAAATAAATATTTCCACAATCTTCTGAGACTGCATTTTTCACGAAAACTATTAGTCACAATACATAGGAAAAATTTTCGCATTTAACTTTGCCAAAGTAAAATTAGTTCTATCAGTCAAAGATAATTATTAAGGCCTGGTTAGACGATACATTAACACGTACGGGTTAATGTCTAAATGTATGAACGCGAGAATGAACGCCAAAATGCACCGTGCAACCACCCAACTTGTGCGAATGCATGCACAGAAAATAGAACCTGTTCTAATTTGGTTCATGCATTCACACATGTTCCGTTCCGGCCCACCGAAATCATTCACGCAAACGTACATTAACTCGTACGTGTTAATGTATCGTGTAAACAGGCCTTTAGGCTCGATTATTTTCACCCTATCAGTCACAAAATCGTAACACGGTTTCATAAAAATTTGACTTAGCTTTAGGCTACGAAGGGGTTGAACAGTGGCGTAGCCGGGGGGTCCGGACCCCCCCCCTCCCCCCCGAAATACAAAAATACAATTATTTTTCCATAATAAAAGAAAATAAAATATTGAAAAATTATAAATTTAAATATTTCTTTAGCAAATAAAGTTTTTTTTTCGATTACGAAGTGTTAAAATTAGTTTAAAACCCTATACTTCGTACCCTGCTTTTCAAAAATTTCCCCCCTGGCTTTGGACCTCCCCCCCCCCCGAACGAAATTCCTGGCTACACCATTGGGGTTGAAAACTTTAGAAGAGCGTGTAATACCTTACAGCACCTTACAACGACGTAATTAAAATTTGTATAGTCATTATCGAAGAAAATCTCAAATTTCTCTTGAAAGAAGACAATGCTAAGGAAGATATCTATGCCTAGAGAGACTAATATTACCGATCAAAAGTCCTTTCCCATCTATTTCACATTTTATGAGATGCCTAAGCTTGTCGGCATGTTAGCTAAAGGTCTAGGCCATCACATGCGGAGTTACGCCAGGCTAAGCTGTTGCGATCAGGGCTTCGAGAGCAGAAACTTAAGAGTTTCCAGTAGAACGAGAAACAAAATATACATTTTTTTTAAATACGTCATTACCGGATGATCAACTAAATCCCGAGTTCTTTTCTCGAGCACTTGGAGCAAAAAGCTCTTCAAAGGAATTTAACGGGTAGAATAAAAATAAACCGAGTGAAGCATAAATATTTTTTTCTCATTAAAGGAATGAAGACAGTCAGGTAGAAGAGAGAGAGATAGAGCCAGAGAATTGAATTTTACCGATTCAAAGCTATCATACGTACTTCTCTAAATAAAAATCATTCTTGAGATTTTCCAACGGTAATATTTTCAATTGCTTTTGGCTTACTGTGGACTGAAAATACGGCTTCCGTAAGGCCGACAGTGATAAAAAAATTAACACTATGTCACTTGAAACTCGATATTAAAACAAGTTACAAGAGAGAAGGTTTTTATTTGCATATTTCATAAATGTGATTCATTTAAAATAATACTGAGGTGATTTCCATCGAGAATGTGTCTTTTGTAATGAAATTTTATGCACCCATTAATTCAAAAAAAAGTAAGTACGAGGGATACATCTTCAAAGAGAAAGAAATACCCTTGGTTAAGGTATCGTACCATAGACCTTTGGCTTTTCAGGTCGATGCGTTGACCACTACGTTATACATGTTCCTGAATTCCTATGGCAATTCTATATGCATGACTGATGGTACTAAATGTCTAAATGTACTAAAAAGCAGTATACCTAAGGCCCGAGGTTCGAATCCAGATCATGGGGAAATTTTTTTCTCAAAGCCATTCATTTAATTTTCACTGCCGATCACGCGACAGCCTAAAAATATTACCCATCTTCAAAAGGTTTTACGCATTTCTGCTATCACTGAATTTCCAATCTACTACCAAGTCCAATTATTTATTGATTTCGACATAAAGTTTCTTCACCGATTATCCTTGGAGAAAGTGCAAAAAGGCAAGTTATTTTCAAGAATTTCCAACAAGGTAGATAGCTTTAACTAACATGTGACATAGAATCCAACGGAAACCTTGTAAAGCATCTCTTCTTATTTCACATAATGTTCCTCTTGTTGAAATCAGTCACTACGATTCAACTGCTTAATGATGGCTCAGAAAGAGATATTTGATATTCAGTCATCCTTTCAAAGAGCAACAGAAAGGTGTCACGCTTAATTTGGATGTTTCATGTTGACAGTTCTCACGCTTGTCCTTTCCTGCAAAATATACCATAATTGAATATGCAAATGAGATAAACTTCAGTTACTTACATTGAATATCAAAGGTCATCGAAGGCTAAGGCTGATTGGAAATATCCTTGATTCTGGTTCCCCGCGGATATCTTTTCAAGACATTTAATCAACAACTAATAGACAAGGCTGTTTTACATATCTACAGTATATTTATATACCATAGCAGCAATTTCGTGTGAGCAAAGAAACCCAGCTAACACTTTTAATTTGTGAAGACTCAAAACAAATTGAGTGAAAGTCTTAAAATTACCATAGGAAAACCTGTTAGCTGCTAGCGTTTCTTGAATATCAATCTCAATCTAGGATACACACCACAGTAGCACGCTCATGATTTATAAAATAGAAACTTGAATTCCAAGACCACTATTGATTATCTTTAAAAAAATTCCTTTCCTTTCATAAAGGCTATATCGTAATACATTGATGCTAGAGTTCTAATCATAGAAGGATTGTTGATGAGTTTTCAGTAAATGAGATACCGGAACTTTTTACCATTATACGCTCAAAAACCTCACTTGGAAAACTAGAGGTAGCTGTGTAGTATTGCCAGGGAGAAAGCTTTTTCTCGAAGGGTGGGATGTACGATGCGTAAATTTCTCCGCCAAAGGAGAGAGCTAACGAGGAGAAGGGAATTGATTAGATAGCTCAGAGCGCAGGCATAAAGAAAGGATTTAGTCAAATCTGATACAACGCACCCGCCGTGTGCACCGGAAAAAAAAAATTATCGCAGCGAAGGGAGGCACTGAATCGAGGCATTTGCGGCGAATTTTCCGAGAAGAATGGATAATTAGGGTTAGGTATCAAAGACGACGAACCAAGAACTGCCAAAGAGGATGAGAGAGAAGATTTGAAAGGAAGTCGTGAAGGGAATCAGGAAGACAGATAAGGTGGATTAAGGAACGCTCTGACTTAAGGATGAGAAGACACTGAATAGAGTGGATGGATGATGCAAACATCTGAAAAGTGTGGAGGAGGAAGAAGGAACAATATAATAGAGTGGTTTCCTATTATTTTGTTATTGCCTAAATCGAAATATTATTACTCCTGGAGTACGTACTTCACGCTTTTAGATTTACAAATGATGATATCTATTTTTCGCGATTAAATGAAAAGTGAAAACTTTCAAGTGCGCGAAAACGCGACGGCTAAGTAGGAATGATGGGAAATCTCCGTGTGACGTCGTTCTGGTTCCCGCTGCCGCAAGTGAGGTGACCTTGGGGCGAGGCTCTGAGCGCTGATACGACGCAGGATGCTAGCAGGTAGCAGAGTACCCTCCTAGCTGGTAGCGCTTGGCTTAAATAAGGACTATTAATACCTTATCAAACGAAGAAAACTCTCCGACCTTAGCCAGTTTTAATAGGTGATTATTAAGAGATGTTTCCCTGAGCGCTGTGCCTCATGCATGCATTGGTAATCTCAAACGATGTAAAACTCCTATCCTCTCGTGTAGAAACTAGGTCCCTGTGACGTCACGTGGAGTGGCATCGCATGGGCGCCAATCTGGCCTTTTTCAAATGAGGATAAAATTGACCCTTGCCATTCGTCTAAACCGGTATTTCTAAAACCAAATACTTTTTATAGTATGAATACACTAATGGAGGGTAACGATTCGCAACCAATGCCTTTCGTTTTCTTTGATGAAGGAAACTACCCTATTATAGGCAGAAGTCGACAATACATGCGGAATGATCTAAGGTAAAGTAAAAATGGTATAAAAAGTATATCATCGACTTCACGAAGAACAAATACACAAAAATAAGAAGATAGCCATGAAAAAATATTTGACTTAGCCGGGGAAACTCGGATCAGGCAATTGGGAAATCCGGGTTCGAATCCCGGCTAAGTAAAATGTTTGACGAACTTCATCCTTTGCTGCATTTAACTCTGTCCCCTTGCGCGTGACTGCTTACAAATTCACATGTTTCATGCACTGCTTTCATGAAGAATAGATAAGCCGGGAGAACTTGGAATCGTACGCCACGAAATAACAAATTTGCCATAAAGAAACGTCATTCGACTATTTCGCGAATATATCTCAAATATCCCAATATATGGCCAGATATAGTAACTTAGAAAGTAACCAGGATTTAACCTTAATATTATTCACCAGGAAAACTTAGAAAGTATTTGATTTTCGGCACAAATATTATGGCTCCTAACAAACGATCCTGAGCAGAAAATTATCTTCGTGCCGTCATATTATTTCTTTATAGTGACTTTCTATAATAAATAAAAGCGAACAAACTATGTATAAATCCACCAGTTTATTTTTGTGTTACTACTAGTTTCGACGCAGCGGCGCTATCATCAGGTACCATCGAAACTAGTCGTAACTAGTAGTACCACAAAAATAAATTGGTGGATTTATACATAGTTTGTTTGCTTTTATTTATTAGAATGAACCTCCACAAAGTTGAGCCTGTTACGATAGAGATTGGTGACTTTCTATCTTTAGTGAAGATACTTTAGCCCCATTTGAATGAGGCTTCAAACTAATTATTTGTATTTTTTCGATACTTTAAAGAAGAAAAGCTCGAAAAAGTGTCAGCGATCAAAATTTAGTCAAAAAACCAGACTACGGAAATAAAATATTGTAGCGATGACCGAGGCACGTTTACACACAATTGTCACTGCTCAAAATCCGCGAGAAAGAGCTCTTCCCCGTATTCGCGCTCATTACCGTCGGGTTTTTGTCGATTTATTTACAGAAATAGAATCACATGCATCTTATTGTTAGTGTGAAGAGAATTTTTCCATTTTCCGCCCAAGAGAGTAAATATTTTCTTGAAATTATCACAGCTAATAGCACAAACTTAGAATCAAGAATAAATTGTGAATTCATTGAAAGAATGACATATTCTTACTCATTCTGAACATTTAAACTAACTGAAACATTAAGAATCATCGTATTAGCTTTAGTTAGAAATAAAAAATGGTAAGGCACGTTTTCAGATTACCCAGAGACTCATTTACGGTATGACTCCAATAATCTAATCACGCATAGTTATTTTGATCTTCCTTAGTGAATAAAGGAGAAAATTTGCAGACATTAATCATGATTACAACTGCATCGCAGAACATTCGTTTGCGAATACCTTACATAAATGTGCTTAACAACTTCAATTTTCACTTCGTGGAAGTTATTTCAATTCATAATTATATGTTCATACTTTTCCACTAAAGTTAAATATTTGCACAAACAAGAATTCTGCTACGGTAAGATAGTAAATGGTAACGAACACGAGTTATTTACTGCATATGCATGTTGACGCCGTTTACCGGTGAAATATGTTGTACAGATATTAAAGTTTAGTGCAAAAGTATATGATGATGATATATAAAGGTAGAGTATATGATTTATGAACAGTTAACAGAAAAATATGTCGCCAACGCACATTTACTTTTTAACAAGAACGATGTAAAATTTCAGAACTCTATAGCTTGCAACTTAATAGTGAACATTTTCATGGCTTACCACTGTTATACCCGACGTAGTTTCCATTTAAAACCCCTAACTCAAACTTTGATGAAGTGCTCTCATGCCCCAGGTACTTCATAAACTTGTCCCACAGATCAAACGAGTTTGCACACTTGACTTGGGCTTTCAAGTAATATTTTTCAAGGAACACTGACACGAAAAAAAATTTACCCAAAATTATGTATAGAACTGCTCTGTGTGTAAACGTACTTTTTTAATTTTACACGCCCGTTTTGAGATGAAATACAAAATCGAAAAGCAAAATCCGTGTAAATGGTGTCTCCCATTCGCATTTTAATGCTAAACATAGAGGCAGAAAACACAGTGGTGCAACTCGTTAACTATGTAAGTAATTGCTGAAAAGTTTCTCGGGTTTTCCACCGGTTGATGTCGTCCATGTCTCCCGACGTTCCGACCCGCGACTTCCTGATCATCCTCAGGGGATCTTCCGAATGCCGTTCTTCGAAATTTTTTCAGTTTATATACACTCCATCCGTATAGTTAGTCATTTTTAGTATACATACAAAAGGAAGCCATTCAGATCCGCATCAATCGCAACGACTTCAACAAGGAACACTGGCTTCCAAATCAGCAATACTTGGAGACCAATAATAAAGTCCATTATATACAATAAGAATGGCGGGAAAACCACAACACGCTTGAGCCAATCGGGTTACACCTGACCTCGGATGGAGTGTATATATGCTAAAAATTTCGAAGAACTGCATTCGGAAGCTCCCCTGAGGATGATCAGCAAGTCGCGGATCGAAACGTCGGGAGACATGGACGACATCAACCGGAGGAAAACCCGAGAAACTTTTCCGCAACTGAGAAGCCGGGAAAACCTAAAATCATACATGTAAGTAATTTACAGCAAACAATTTTTTTCGACCAAGAGCCGTATAAAAGTCTGATGATCTAAGCATGCACACATTGAACTGTAAAATAGCAAAATCGTCGATAATTAAAATCTTTAAATAGTCGTCACTACGCCCAAAAAGTCTTACGCGAGTTTTTGCGAGCTATCTCTCACCGCAAGCATTGCTTCGTTCCCGACGTTCCCAGATCCTCGAGCTTTCCTTTGATGTCTCTGCGAGTCCGTTTCTTTTCCCTAAGATGCTCTCTTCATTAATACGACGCTTATAATTACGTTTTGGGAGCTTTCGCATCAAGAGGATTTTGGCCGAAAGCGCCTCCGAACGTAAAAATTAGGAGCCGTTCATGCGCTCCATTTGAAAGCAGTCTAAAAAGACCAAGAATTCGCATGCTATTTCTCATTCAGGAAGAATTCCAGAGTTTCAATGAACTACGCTTTTCAATTGCTCCCGGAAATAAGCAGGCTCTAGCCATAAGTTGTTCGCTGTGATCAGAATAGATTACATTCCTAATAATCCCCAATTGAGTTGAATATCATATCACTTTCCCACCAACATAACTTCTATATCAACTAATATTTAATTGGCTAGTTTCCGGTAATAACTGCGATGATAATTTTTCAGTAAATATACCACAGGAATACCCAAAAACACAATGAGATTTGGGAGGAATTTCCACTCATCAACTTGCTTTTTTTATCGCAAAGTATACCATGAGAATATTCCAATTCAGCAAGTTTTGATTTATTTTTTTCATTTAATGGTTAATTTTTTTATATTTTGATGGTGTAAAGCAAGAGCCATAGCCTTCTTTAAGCACTAAATAAATTGTGCAGATTGTTTAAAAAAGTTATGCTTTTAGAGCTGTAAATAAGTCGACGACTGAGTGACGAGAAGAACAGCGAATTTATTCAAGATTCGGTAGCGACCTTAGGCTATATCACCTCTGCCACAGGATATCCTGATTACATAGATGAATTTACACTTTAATTATTTTTTTGCGAATTTATGAAAAATTTAAATCATATGGGCGTGGTTAAAATAATGCGGAGTAATCAAACATTTGAATTTCCTTAGGCTATATGAACACCTAATTCCGACTTTTCCACGAAAAAGTAAATGAAATTCAGTTAAAACGTCACCTAGAGCATGACATAATTGGGGATTGCCACCCAATCCGTCTGGCAAAAGTTAGCTCTCATTCAGACGATACATCTATCCTTCGAAAAAAAGTAACAGCGAAATTGTTTAAGCTAATAACGCGATCTTGGGAAAAAAACACGAAACACATAATTCTTAAACATGCAATGAGGATAGATAATCTTTTATATTTTATTTTACTATGAATTTAAATGCAAATTAGTAACTTTTTCCTCAGTATTGGATGATATAAGCTCCCTAGCACTGGCAGAATTAAATAAGTTGCTACGAACAAAATGAACGCAGCAACCTACATTCACTACAATTTTATCAGGGCCTTTAATATGAATCCGTGGCATCAAAAATTTTAGAATACGATTCACCATGGTTTTAACTTCCTCGTTTAAAATTATTTGTGATCTTGGAAGTTTATCGAATCTTAATGGGCTTCATAAGAATGGAAGTTCCATGTCTCAGTAGCTTCGGCATATTTCGAATTCCTAAGACTAAAACCGATGAGAATGTAAAACTATATGATATATTCCCTCTCTTTAAAGACTCGATCGCGTAATACAGTCACTTCTCAGATAATCTAGAGCTTACAAATATTACCTGCTCAAGGAAAATCTTAGCAGCATTAGTTAAAGCTAGAAAAAATAATATTAAATTGAAATATATTAAATTTCCACACCTAACGCTTTGAAATATTTTCCATTCGAATAATTGCGATAGACATTTGGAAATAAACGCTATTTTAACACCATTTATAACGCAGAAATTGGAACAAAAGACTAAATTTATTGAGTGCTCAGGAAAGAGCAATATTTTTTAAATTGCGCTGAGGAAAATAGCCTCTCTTAATCAATAAGAATCGAAATATCCTACAAGGAAAGGATTCTCGATATTTCAACGCTCCAATACAATTAGGTTTTGGAAGAATGTAGTAAATTTTATTTGATAACCAGCTTTACGTATTCAGAGCTGCATTGACTTCAAGCTCGAAATGTGATCAAGGATACTATAAAGTATCTTTGTAAAGGTAATAAAATCAGCAAAGTCTGAGAATATGGATGTATCAGGATACTCTCAGCTATTTTTCTTTTTAGTGAATAGGGACTCCTTAAGCTAGAATCCATTTCATTTAGCCGTGATTCGATGGATACGTTTTTGGTGAAGTTGCTATTCTGATACGAAAAATGAAGAAAAATTCTTACTTGGCCATGTGTGCTGGTCGATAAAATTAATTAAGAAAGCATTTCTAATGATGTTTCTGCGGAGCTAAGGAGAAGGTGAAATCTCCATTTTTTCCATAACTCCTACAACCTCACTCCGTAATCTGGAAAGTATTTTTGCCAACTATCGCGCAAGTTTCTTCAAGTACAAGTAGGAACGTTTATAGTCAACTTGACCTAAGCATACTTATTTATTTATCACATTCCCCGTAAACAGCACATGACGGCCTTTTACAACGAGGGTTTCCAATATTAACAAAGCACAACACAAACATCCATGCCCTGGATAGGGATCACCTACCCAGGCGGGATTCGAACCCACGACCTACGGTTTGGCAGGCGAGGACTTTACCCCGCCGCAACCGAGGCCGGCTTGCAGGGTGACACACAAATTTGATGCAGAAGATTGCTAAAATTCGGAAAGTTCTTGACGAATTGAATCTTCTAAGAATAAAAATGTAAAAAAAAAAGATTAGCATTCAATACAACACTTTCTATCCAGAAAAAGTATTAAAATTCTAAACACTTTACAACAACCTAACAACAGAGTTTCTGTGATGATTTTAGTGAAAAATTTTATCCCATGAGACAGCGTTTAAATATCAGAAGTAGCAGATATTATTGATGGGAAGTCTTAAAACGTGCATTCTCCGCAAAGGGTTTATCAGGTAAAGCACTCCGTTCATGGAATCGTTCAGAGCAGTCTATTATCAACGCCGAGTTTCTCTCCATCCACTACACCTTTCCTACAATGACATAAACTTATATATTATTAACATTTATTATTCCGTAGCTTATACGGCAGAAATATCAGAGTGAAAAATAAGTGAAGGGCTTAATTAAATGATTACTTTTGAGATAAAAATACTTAAGATGCTATGTAATTGTCTTCTGATCTCATATTTCACTATTGGAAGTAGGATCGTACGAAGTATCATAAGCACTGTAAATGACTGCCTGGTTGGTGAATCTTATCTCGGAAGAAAATCGGTGTTAAAAGAAACGTCATACTAACATAATTAAATTATGATATCAAGCCTTGATCAATACGATATTTGTTCGTTATGAAATTTTTAGAAATGAAAATTTTTCTTTTCTAAAATTTTTCATGATAGAATGTGTTGACATTGAATTTTAGTCTTCTATTTCAGATTTTTAGAAGGTTAGGTCATTAGGTCTTTAGGTCTTTTGAAGGTTCGATTTTTCAGGAACTTTCCGGCTTTTTAGCAACTCGTGGATAAAATCTGCATGTTACACTGCCAGTTTGCTTTGATTGACTATAAAGATGCCCACTTTTACTAGAAGAAGCTTGCGCGATAGCTGGCAAAAATACTATCCAGATTTCGGGATGAGGTTGTATGAAGTTCTGGTAAAATGAAGATTAATCCTTTCAAAAATAGCATATAATATTTATGTTTAGGAAGTCTTAAACCGGGTATGCGGTGCAGGGAGTTTTTCAGGTAAAGGATATCGTTTAACGGATGCGTGATCCTCTACATGCGCCTTTCATTTAGAGCAGTCTACTCCCAACGCCGAGTTTATCTCCATCCCCCTCACCCCTCCTACAATGGAAAAACGACCCTTACCCTCGGTTGCCCCTTCCAAATACCAACATCAACCTCAGTGTTGCGCAGCTGGTAGCCCCGACCAATACAATGGGCCTCAAAATGGTTAAGACGGATCTATCGGATTGCCGGCCAAGGGTCTGCAAGGGAGGCCTCAATACCTGTTCAGAAGCTATACATTCCCCGGTTAGTGCTATTCACAAGGCTATCCACCGAGAATCGATCCTTGGAAACAAGCCGAAGGCAGATCGTGACCATCCCACTTAGAAAGCTTACTCAAGGATACCAACATCACTTAAGAAGGACCCTGTTCAGAACTCATAACGTGATCACGATTTGCAGTTATTGGTCATGAGTAACTAAAGCCTCTCTTACTGTTTCGGTAGAAATATCAGATCGAAAAATAAATTGAGGGCTTAATAAAATGAATGCTTTTGAGGGAAAAACACCCAAGATGTTCTATATTAGTCTCCTGCTTTCATATTTCGCTGTTTGAACGCAGGACCGTACGAAAAATTCCATCATAAAAATTATAAATGATAGACTACGTGGTGGATCTTGCCCCCGAAAAAAACGCTGGATTACGTAATGTCATAAAAACATAAATATGGTCGTCAACAAATTCAGAGATATACACAAAACATTTCTGTATGCCTCGGTATTTACAGTTATATACACCAGATATTCAACAATATCACCCGCTGAATCTTTAAAACAAAAATGCATGAGAAGTATTTACATACCCATTCAGATACCGCAAATCAATTCAGATAATCCATCCCTGTCTAACTGCCGTCATTAATTAACAGTCGTTACACATATCATTGCAGCACTTGATATTAATAAATCTGAGCAGAAATACAGGTACATCAAAATATGGGTCCATTGTAAGTAAAGTCTAATAATAAGCTTCCTCGTGAAAGAAACCAGAGTATCCTCAGATGCACGGTCATAAACGCCGAGATGACCTCAATCTGCAGAATAAGTACGAGGTGCTGACCGCTAGTCCTACGTCACCTGGGAATTACTGGCCGTCGGATTGAGCCAAGACGTCACGCGCTTCTATCACAGAAAATCTATTACAGGATGGCTCTTCCTAAGGGCCGTTGCATAAGGATTAGATACGTACTATAATTAGGAGTTGCTACGAGCAACAAGAATATTGATATTACTATCCGGCCATAGTTGGGTGAATTTGTACATTGCACAAAACGTGTGTTATAACAAACAGCCTAGCCATTTTCTTACTTGTATCTTTCTTGCCAATATTTACGCTACATAATGCCAAGGACCCAAGACTAAAAATTGAAACTCGCATGGCGTATAAATAAGTGTCGTAAAAATTATGCACTGATATTTAGCCATTGAATAATTATCCCTATAAACTTGGTAAAAAAAAGTTTTATAAGCAACTACAGCTTTTGTATCATAAATCGTATTTGAAAAATGTTTGACACCTCCTGGTCTTTTTACAGCTACAAATTGTAACATAATGAACATGTTCTTTGCCTGACAAACGACATACTTCAGCTGCCAATAACATAGAATTATTAATAAAACCCAGAGATAGGAAGTTGTAAGTATTGAAGTATTATGTCGTGCCTCGATGGCTACGGTTACAATATTGAATATCAGTTAACTCTGTTGTTATACAGACTTACGATTATTTTTTGCAATTATGATAATTCTAAATTCAGAGAATAAGCTTATCATGTGATTATGAATATAGTATCCATGTCACATTTGAGAATAGACTGACGATTATCTTTCATTCATACCACTGAGTGATGGATTTATCGATGAATATAATCATCATCCATCAATGGTGTGCTATAATCGATGATTTCATTGGCAATTGTTTTGAAAATGTCTTAAGGTGCAAGGTGAACAGAGGGAGTTATCCATTTTGAGAGCTAGTCTTTTTCATTTTTAGAGTGTATCTTTGCAATCAGTAAACTGAAGTTTATGAAATAGTAAAATTAGGTAAACATGAACGGCAAATTCTTTCCAGGGTGCCATAGCTCTGAAATCATATAGGATTCTTAAGGGCTGGGCCTTTCAGTGTTTGCACCCAAGTTACCATAATTGATCTAAGTGGATGAGAACTATTCCGGAATCAGGAAATACGCTATTCATTGACGATTGGTCTTCGCCACTAGATGTATTTACGAGGTTAATAGAATGCTTTTTTGCGGTGCAGCCTCACAGATAATGCATCTGATGAACGGCCCGCGGGCACGAAAGTAGAATTTGAGGGAGTAGTAGGTCATATATTCCGGTATGACACGAAACCAATGGGACATCAAAATGAGGGCAGAGGGATGGAGCCACTCACAGCCTTGATCAAAACGGCCTCAGCGCGATGGCTGGGAACAGATGCCGTGATTCAATGAAGCTCATACGTGGCCACAAAAGTGATGAACGGCATCGGTTACATTTTTTTCTAACTCCCACTGTTGACCTTGCACCCTAAGACATTATTTTCAAAATACTGGCCATTAAAATCGGTTGTAGCACACGATACGTTGGCAGGGATCATTCCACGGTAAATCCATTACTCGATGGACAAAGTTTTCCTTTGGATGAAGAAATATCTGCGTTAGTATGTTCTCAAAAACATACAGATATTGGTATTGTATTAATTCTTAGATAATAAGCTTATTCTCTTAGTTTAGAATTTTCCTAGAACAACTAATGATAAGTTACCATGCCAAAAACGTTAATGGACACGTATTCCATACTATATTCATCACTAAGTGAACTGAAAGTGAGTTTTAAAAACAATTATCGTCATTTTATGACCAAGATGTAGCAGATTATGATATCTGGATCACCCTAAAAATGAGTTTGTTTTTATAAAAAAAATCGCCATCTAGCAGATTCTAGCAGATTGGGTAGGGTATCTGGTAATTTTTAATTAGGTGGTGAGCTAATTCTCCCACCAAATAATTAGTAACTTCAAGTCGCCCAAAGATAGCATAAAATGTAAGAATAAGTTTTTGATACGGCGAGACACATTACACTCAAGTGGAGTAATTCATAAAGCGTAAGCCTCTCACGGACACAAGAAAAGAGTTGACACCCATAAAGAATAAATGAAAAGTTCACTCGAAGAGTTGCATTATAAGTAATTGCTCCAAAACAAAGAGAATAGGAGACAATTAGAGCAATAAAAACCGACAATATTCTGAAGAAGGAGCTTTGAAGAAAAACATCCTGAAAATATGCGCATATAAAAATTTCATAGAGGCTTTCAAAGCGAATCCGAAATTTAAGAACAATGAATGTCAAGTTACGAGTTAATTGTCAATATGTCAATTTATTAATGCAATACTACGAGACTCCTACTTCCCTTAGTTTTTTTATCACAATGAATTATGGCGACTATGAAGGAAAATATTTCAGTTGAAACAAATATACATACAAGGAGGACCCTTTTTCTAAAATATGGGTTCAAATAGAAGAAAATCAAAATAAATATGACACATGTATAAGCAGAACAAATACTTAGTTTTGAAAGAAAACGTGCAATAAATTTACTCATTGTGCGCCCTAAGAAATGAAATCTCGCATTGAGGGAGGCGTGGGATGGAAACTTGTTCATCAGGCAAAAATAAGTGCATTTAGCGACAAAAAAAACTTATATCGACATAAAAATGATGCCTGACGTCACATAAAACAATCTGAATGAAGAGGAGAAAAAAATGTACTGAAAAAAAAACTATATAAGATTGCAGCTTTCAAAATAGAAGCATGGAAAACTGGCGAGTGGGCGGGAAAGTGAGTAAAAATAATATAAAAAGATAAGCAAGCAAGAGCTCTTTCAGATATGGTACAATTCAAGTACGCTCGAGATGAGATGGGCGCAATAATTAAAGAGAGAGGAAGGTTCCTTCACGAGAGCCGGAGAGGCTGAAAGTTTTCTAAAACAATTAATGAGAAGTAGAGACCTATGAGCGGAACATATTTTGAGAAAAGGAGAGCCCAAAGCAAAATAAATTATAATGGGAAGAAGAAGAAGAGAGGGAAAAGGCCTGAGGAGAAGGAGGAGGTCACGCTTTGTAATTTATTGACGAGTTTTTAAAGGGAATGGAGCCTTCACTAATCACCCGTCAACTGCCAACATTTCCCTCGGCAAATACTTGTAGCGTTCGCGAGAATGCTGCGAGAGGAGAGCCATGCATTGTCGTGTAGACGTATTCGCAGGAGAAATAAAACAGAAGAAGGTAGAAGCAAACACGGAGCATTTAGGAATCCACCCTTAAGAAGAAATAAGAGGGTGAAAATTAAGAGACTAGGCGATAAAGAAAGTGTTCCTATTGAAGGGGGTTAAGCCTCTGTAAATCTTTGAGTATGACTCATTACTTACAACTCCCTCAAAATGTAAGAAGGAATTAGAAAACTGGAAATATATCCGGCTCTAATTTGGCAATCCGGTTGCTCATACATTTTAATCTATAAACATAAGAATGAATGGGAAAAGTTTGCGAATACTCTTGACTTACCCATTGCAGAAAATACAAATACATGTACCAAATTTTGCTCAAATAATAAAAATAAACATATACCTGGCCCAATTTTCTTGGAAATTAGATGTGAAAATACTGCACCAAAGTAAAATTATACTAAGATATAGTGAGAACATACAACAATAATCAGGAAGAAAAGAGAAATTTTCCAAACTTTTTGTAACAACACACCATAATAATAAATTGACGCAAACGCTACCTCAGGTAATATTCACAAAATTTTTATTTTAAAATAGACAGGGAAGAGAATTCGTTTTCATAGATACCGACAGAGAATTCTAGAGATTACAAGCAGAGATTGCAAAACTTTGAGATAAGTATTTTCCCAGGTATGGGGACTAGGAGGACGTATGAAAAAGTTAGTTCTAGTGATTCTAGAATCACATGCCGATATTGGTTTGAACAGAGAAAAAAGATATGTTGAATATTCGGCCAAGAATGAGAAAACAAAGGGGAACTTTTGGTAGCAACTACTTTACAAACATGAAAATCTTGTAATATCCTCATAGTCACCGCTCAAAGAACGTAAATACATTTGATTTCACAAAGATCCATTTTCAGTGCAGTTAATCATCACTCAGGGGCACTAAAACTTAACTTGGTACAAGTAACTATTGCTCCTCATTTCAGCGTGCCTTTTAGATGAATATACCTGAATCTGAGATTATAAATACTCTTAAGATATTCTCCAAAACATTACATCGATATAATATAACTTAACTATGTATTTATCTACTATGGCTAAGATAATGAGTACAGTATTCCATTAAAATTTATAAATAAAAATCCTGACAGAAAAGATTACTGGAAGCAATTAAATGACTCTGACTTCACAGTAAATATTTCGAAAATAAACAGCATTACACTATTCCATAAAAGCGCAAAACATTAAGTTATATAAATTTGTCAATAACTTAATAAACTTCTATAAGCATGCTTATTCAAAGGCAAAGCAATATTCGAGGATCGTAAATAGGAAAGGTCTCACACGCTCTCAAAACACTAAAAAATTGTCGCCAGTCAAACTACGTAATTTTTCCCGAATTCCCTTTCAATCCCTCGACTGCAATTTTTTACTCAAAATAACATTTTCTCTTTTTTCCCGAACATTTCCTGCCGTATCAGCCCAGCTTTTCCAAGGGTACACACGTAAACTTCCGATATTAAACGTTTTTTTTTGCAACCCCACATCGATTGCGTGGGACGGAATCATGTACCAACCTCCAGCTAATAAATATTAAATAGCTCACGCGAAACTGAAAACTGCTTGAATTACATTCGTTTCCTCTTTTTTTGCCCAAATCCGCTTATGCTCCGATTTGACGGCGGAAAATCGGCTACTTACAAAACTTTCCACTCGGTGGGCATTCAATACAGGCTCCATTGAAGGGACATGTTGAGTGATTTTCCGTCAAAATCATATCGCCGTGAAATGAATCATTCACATTTTTCTCTCTCTCTGAATCATACATACTATGCGGTCTTGCATTGTGGCAATCGCGATGAATTTTTCATCCGATTCAGGGTTGTGACTATTGGCCCTTTGTCTCCCTGATTTTAGGAGTCGGTCCTAAATTGTGCCACTTCACCTCTTTTCATTGCCTTCCATCTGCCACAGCCAGGCTCGCGTCACGCACAGAGCCGGCAGGGTCTAAATAATTGATGGAAAAAACACCCTCTGGGACTCAGAAAACCCTAAATATTTTCTAAACGGATAAGGATAACGAAAACGAGACAAATCGATGGCAATGACAAAGGAAAGCTTGAGATTTATCGAAACAATTTCGATCATCTAATGATCACAGAAGGCATAAATAAAGTACTTTAGAACAGATATTTATCCATATACTTCATCAAATTCCTTCATGGGGTATTTACTACGTATATAACCTAGAACTCTTGTACCTAACTCTGAGGAAAGTGTTAGTGCCACCGAAAAATTAAATTCATGTGAGTCTCTTTTTTGTTGTCTTTTATACTGTGTATTACCCAACCTGGGTTATATATGCGGTATTTATCTATTTATGTAATTATTCATTTCCAAACTACCGAATACAGCGCTATTTGGCCTACACATCGGGGTTTTCAAAACATTTAACATCTATGCTTTGGATTGGGGCACCTACCCAGGTGGGGCCTTCATTTTGGCAGGCACTTCAGCACGCCGCCACCGAGGCCGGAAAATATGAAAAATCAACGCCTAAATATAAAAATCCATTTTATGCTCTCCTTCCTTTCGGCAGAAAAACAAAGTGAACGGATATATATTAAATCTTCGATTCGAGATCAGTCGAGACAAAATCAGTCGAGAAAACAGACTTTTGGCTTGAACAATTTTTGGTAAAACTTTGAGAGTAGGGCATACGCATCAAGCTCAAATGGTGCTATTACCGTCCATGGAAAAGCGTGTAAGTATAAAAATCTGGAAACTCTCATCGTCGTTAATATTTGTTTCGATTATTTATCCGATCTCTCTCGCATAATATCCGATTCTGGTCAGTTTAATGAACTCGTTATATGCCACAAGCATCCAAATTCAGTGAATACACGAGTCCGCTTTTCCTTTTTAAGTAAAGCGCCCACAACTGACATTAAATTCCTCAGAATTCTGGAGGCCAAACTTAATTCTGCAATTATAGAGGCATACTAGGGAAGTTGCAATTTCCTCGAACCGTAAATTTGCTTTTTGTAAACACCTCAATGTGAATATTAACGGAACGCGACCTCGATTACTGTGCAGTTCGTAAATAAACATTGGCTGAGCTATGAAAGTAAATTGAGCCCATGGAAAAATAGAGTCAAAATATTCTCATTACTTCTAAAGAGACTCATCATACTTCATCCTTCGCTGCACGATGCATACGATAAATTTAAATTCGAAACGTCAATTCATTTTATTTTATGCATTAATCAACGGCAGCTTACGATAAGTGAAAATATTTACAAAGTTTTATTCAGCGATTACATGCCTATTGTCTTTTTGCCCATAGACTTATCTTAGATTTTACGAAACTTATCAATAAACTAGAGCCTAATTTTATAAATCCGTTTCCTGCAATCTGTTATTTTTTCCCTCAAAGTAAAGTTCAAACATTAAGAATAAAATGAAGTAATTATTTTTCCTTCACTGACTTCTGATTTCATACGGCTATTATTGAATTTGGAAAAGATTCATCGCAAAATAATCAATAATTTCATAAGTGTTTAAAAATAGCCACTCGCTTATTTTAATGAAATCAAATAGCTATTATGCTCATGACAGCTCATGCTAAAAGCTGATTTCATACGGCTATTATTGAATTTGGAAAAGATTCATCGCAAAAATCAATAATTTCATAAGTATTTAAAAATAGCCACTCGCTAATTTTAATGGAGCCAAATAATTATTGTGCTCATGGCAGCTCAAGCTAAAAGCTGATTTCACAAGGCTATTATTGAATTTGGAAAAGATTCATCCCAAAAAATTAATAATTTCATAAATATTTAAAAATAGCCACTCGCTAATTTTAATGAAGCCAAATAAATTTTGTGCTCATGACAGCTTATGCTAAAAGCTGAATATTGTGCGCTAAACTAAAAACCAAAATATTTTGGTTGTATGAAATGGCTGGTAAAGTTCAGTTTAGAAATAACACAAAACATAGATACACAAATAGGATGTTGAAAAAGTGTGGGCAATGACTATCTGTAAGCTTTATCCATAAGTAAAAAAATACCTCTGGATAGCAAAAGAAGGATTGCAGAATTTAAATAATAAAAAAATATAATTTCCAAAAAGCATGAAAAATGACATCATTCACCCACTGAGATCAGAATTCTAGGAGCGATTGCTGGAAATGTTTCATATACAGCTATTAACGAGCAAATCAAAATTCGTAATCAAAATTATGGCATACAAAACAATTTAATCTCACTTTTACAATGCAAGGATCACTAGTGGATCCCTTAAGAATTGAAAATTCATGTCGCAGCACGCTAGTGATTCACGCCGCGTCGTCGTCTGTATTTTTCTAGCGCATAGGCCATCTGCATTGGAAACTCCTCGATACTTTTTCCGAATATATGCGGATACAAAGTCAAAATAATGTGGCAGATCACACACCTACAATAGGAAGAACATAATTCCGGAGAAGGTAAGCGTCTGGGTTTGAAGACAAATTGTGACTTAAACCCACGTCTACATACTATCTCCAAACCGCCTCGATAAGTGTGGGGCAGTAGTTACACCAGCCGTTACGAGAGATACCTGTACGATATTACAAAAAAATAGAGAGTGTGAGAGGCTTGACTACCTATTTTAGATCTAACATTAGTTAAAGTCCTTTTTTTACACGGCAGTTAAATATATTCCTAAAATTGCCCAATCTATTCTTTCCGTTTTCTTAGAGGATTGCGAGAAAGTCCTTCAAGAAGAATTCATTTCTAATAATTTTTAAGCACCTAAAGCTCCTAGGAGAGTCAGTGAGCTTTAGTCTTAACACGGACTAGCATGGCGCTATGCCTAGTATGCTGATTAAATTAGATCTTCTGCTAGCATTATTAGAATGAGCTTCCATTTTAGTTATCCTTCTGCCACGAGGCTTCCCAAGTTGGTAGAGTTTATGAGTACTCATGCTGACTTTTTGAATTCTAAAATACTTTAGATGCATAAGAGATTTAGTCAGCTATACATGCATAGGTTTACTAAAAAATTTCAATCCATGAGCAAAGACTTCTAAGGTAAAAGAAAGCTCTCCAAGCAACTATTTCCACTTTATTGAAGTCACCACATTTACACTCTTTTACTATTTGCCAATTGCAATTCTTTAAGAAATAAATTTCCCTTTGGCAAAATATCTCTATTTTAAACTGTTTCAGTCGGACCTGGAGATATAGGGTGGTTCTATAAGTTCTACGCATCGTTCTCAAAGATATCTCTTCTTAGTTAAAAAATAAGTCACATACGGGTGTATGCCGCGTGTTGTATTGGAGATTGCCCCGACGTTTCGCGACCGACTGCAGGTCACTTTTTCAAGGAAATAATGCTGGGATTGGTTTTTGCTGCCTGTTTTATATTTCAGGTGGGAGGAGTGGGCGGAGGGTGTGAGGAATTAGGACTGGAGGGGGAAGATGACGAAATGTTGCGGATGACTGGGTTCCAAGTACTGCTGATTCTTAATCCGGTATCTCTATTATAGTTGTTCTTTTTTATTTCTATATGGCCTCACGTATGAGTCGGCCTTTAAAATGTTTTATCCTCGCGATGACTCTTGATTTTTCGAAGTCGACACCGGACAAGCGATCATGCAGTTTCTGACAATTCCCAGCGTTCTAATTTTCACTTTGTACCATTCGCAGGTTAAATTTGTTTCTGTGAGGGATCATGTAAATTTTAGAACTCTTATCATGAAGTCCTCTAAATTTTTCCTCCATCTTCTATCTTTGACAGGAAGCAAGACATTCATAAAGCAATAATCAACCCAAGATAAGGTATAATTCAAACACCTTGTTTATGGCTCGTGAAGGGTGCTTTTGCCTTGTAATAAAGGGGAAATTGGACCTAGATATAAAATTAGGTTCGAATTCTTCTGCAGTGTCCAATTTAATACGTATAAAAGTTTTCCAACGTTCTCTGTTCCTTCATAACAATTTCTGACAATACTCACCGCTTTTATTTTCACTTTATAAAATCCACATGCAATTTTTTCTGTGTGGGATCATGTGACTAGTTTAGAGCTTATAATAATTAAGTTCCCTAATTTTTGCCCTTAACTTTCCTCCTTGACATAAAGCTAGGGATTTATGAAGCTATAATTAACCCTCGATTAAGATATAATGCAAACATCTTGTTTATGGTCCTTGAAGGGTGCTTTTCCCTTATAATAGAGGGAAATTGAATCTAGTATAACATTACGTTCAAATCCTCCTGCAGTGTCCAATCTAATTCGTCTAAAACTTTTACAGTGTTTTCTGCTCACTCAGAACAGTTTATGGCAATACCCAGCACTTTCATTCGCACATCATCAAATTTACAGGTTGAATTTCTTTCTGTGAGGGATCATGTGAATTGTAGAAAGCTTAAAATAATTAAGTCCTCTAATTTTGGCCCCCATCTTTACCCCTCGACAGTAAGCAAGGAATTTATGAAGCAATAATCAAACCTCGATTAAGATATAATCCAAACACCTTGTTCATGGCGCGTGAAGGGTGTTTTCTTCCCTCTAATAGAGGGGAAATTGGACTTAGCAAAACATTAGGATCCTGGAATAAACATCCGTGGTCCGAGAAACAGAGCGTGGTCTCAAATAACAAATGGATGCCGTCACCCTCCATTCCTCCGAAAACCTCCCAACCGTTAAGTGGCGCTCCCAGAATGACGTATTTATTGTCCGGGCACCTCCCATCGTACCGGGCACCCATCCCGCCATCTCCTGGGAGAATGATGCGGGACTGCCCCAGGCAAAAACAAGCCAGAAGGAGAAACGAAGAGCAACGTCTTCAGGGAAAGGCCACAGTAGTTGACGGGTGCTGCGTTGAAAGCAATGCTCCAACATTCGCAACAACCTAAAGGCGCGTGTAATATTTCAAATCCTGCCGCGTGAACGGCAGTGAAATATTTATTAATTTCCAAGAGAAAAAATTTCGCTGGACCGGGAATCGAGCCACGAATCTTTGGTTTTCCGGGCCAATGCGTCGACCTCTACGCTATCCAGGTTCCTCAATTCGTAATCGTAATATGGCAAATGCAATGCAATGCCAAGGAGCAATTGGCAGGAAGCAAGGAATTTATGAAGCAATAATCAACCCTCGATAAAGATGTAATCCAAACACCTTGTTTATGGCGCGTGTGATATGGCAAATGCAATGTACAACTGCCACGGGAATTAATGAATCTGGATAGCGTAGTGGCCTGCGCATTGGCCCGGAAAGTCAAAGGTTCGATTCCCGGTCCAAGGGAATTTTTTTCTCATGGCAATTCATAGAAAACCTAATGGCGAAATGAAACATAAACAACCATGGTAAATTTTCACAGCAAATTTTTATTGCTACAGCGCGTTTCAATGCTGAGGCGTCATTTTCAAGTACTCGCCTAAAAATAAAAATTTGCAGTGAAAAGTTACCAAGGTTGTTTATTTTCCATTTCATCATGGATTTTCACAAAGTTAAAGCCGAATCGATTGATTTTAACCTACAGGTGGTTTTATACTCTCAAATTCGTGTCAAATTCCGTTCAAGACTCGTTGAATAAGCTTTCTTGAATGACTATGACGTCATGTCAATCGTCATGACAGCGGAAATTTCGTAATGAAAGGTCTTGAATCCATCAAATTCGTCTTGTCTTGGACGGTTCTAATTACTACCATGAAACCTACATGGAAACCTACAAACCACGAAAACCTACGTAAGGATTACTTATCTTTCAACACCTTTTATAAATTACATTTCCTTAGATTTACGTTTAAAAATTTAGTGCCTACACAGTACACAGTCAAATTTGACCCCACTCAGAAAAATTAATCCCATCCATGAATAACTGAAAATTTTAATATGAAAATGGTATGAATTTAAAGACGAAACATGCATGAAGGCGTATCTGTAACATAACAAGATTCTCTCAATTGAGTCGAAAATTGCAGGCGTTTTATCAACCTAAGGTTCAAAAAAGGCCCCAGGTGGAGTCGGAGGGTTAAATCTCAAATTGTGTTGAAGCACTTCGAATAATCAGTCAAGTTTTTCTAGTCTTCCCAGCGCTTCCTTGGAGATGGGTTGAGTATTGACATCATGGCCGAACCCATTAAATTTTACGGGGAGCAAAGGTGTTTATATTATAGTATGTATACCGTAGGGTGAAAAACGGGCCCGCCAGCTACCTGAGTCGGTCCGCGAGCCACGAGCGCCGAGGGAAGGAAAGGACCAACCATAAAAACTCTATGGGACCTACTCAAGTAGCTGGCGGGCCCATGCGGGTCCGCGAGCGTCGGGAGAGGGGGGAAGGACGGACCATAAAAATTGTATGGGACCGACTCAGGTAGCTGGCGCAGGGGCCCGTCACCTACCTGAATCGGTCCGCGAGCGCCGTGGGGAGGGAAGGACCGACCATAAAAACTGTATGGGACCGACTCAGGTAGCTGGCGGGCCCGTGCGCCACCCCATGGCATACAGACTATTATTATTACTGTATTCTACCGATTAAGGTAGGTTTCCATGGAGTACTAAAGAAGTGATCTGGGAGCCTCCCTTTCCTTCAAGCGCTGCCTTCTTCAATTCACTGTAAGGCCTACTCCCTTTCAATCTATCTAAAAATCCTTTTCTTCTCCGTCCCCTCCCTCGTTTCCCTAACATTCTACCCCCTAAAACCATTTTCAACATCCCCTCCCCGATAAGTATTCGCTCCATCCATACATTCTGTCTCCTCCGTACCTCATCTAAAAGCTGCCTCTCCTCGCCAACCATATCCAAAACTTCGTCGTTCCTTTTCCTCTCCGTCCATTTCACCCTCTCCATTCTTCTCCAAACCCACATATGTGTATATATGACTAGCAGCCTGTGCGGGAGAGAACCATGAAATATTTTCCCCCTAGACTGGCCGAGTGTTTATCAAGGAGTTAACTCTTATAATTCGGGGCAATCCTTCCTTCTTTCTAACCAAGGTATGTGCCTACATTTTGGGCAACTTTCGTAGTCATATTAAAAGCTTGGAGCGGGAAGGAAAAGATACGAAATGGGCAGTGCGATAGGAAATTTCGGGAGACACTCACTACCGGGAGGAATGGCCGAGAGAGTTAAGCTGCATTAGCGACCCCTACAGTGAGGGGAAAGTGCACATGGGCTTTACCCAGGTAGCGATGAAAAAATTTGGCAAACTGCCGAGGGTAGTCGAGCAATGGTCGAACGATTAAAAAACGTTTATCCCGCAGTCAGCGCACAGAACGTTTAAAAACGTTCCCGCAGCATAACGGTCAAAATTTCGCACAAATGGACGCAATTTCGACACTTCCATAACTCCATCACCACACGTCTCCTTCAACTTTCGATGGATGTCAATTGGTGTCACGCCACGCAAATGCAGAAAACGAATGATTGCACGCTGTTCGTGTAAGTAAAACGTCTTCATTTCAAGCATTTAAAACAGCTCTCATTCTTAACGCTGCCGAAATAGGTCTATCTGTCCGACAGGTCAGCCATCTCTGTCACGTATCAACAAGAAGTGCGGGCACATTTTAAAGCAATACACATGTTTTTACTTGTTTCCAGTCTGTAGCAAAAAATCGGAGGTTTTACAACTTGAATGCAGCTGGTATTGTATTAGTCCGTTTTAAACCGACCCAGGTTATACTGTATTGGCTGGCGGAGATGGAGTAAAGACAGCAGGGGCCAAACACAGTATTTCAACCGCCAAGCCTTTACAGTCACTCATTCAGACATACGTACACACAAAGACCCACAGTCTAAAGATGCCAGGAGGAGAGCGAGTCAAGATGTATAATGAGACAAGATAGTTGCGAATTCCAGCCTCCAAGAGGAACGCGAAACCTTTTCAAAGCGGAAGTGATATCTCAACAAAAACACAAGGTTGAAGAGAGGACGTCGCTAGAATAAATAGGATAAAATAGGACCTAATTTGACACTTAAACCTAGGGCGTGTTAACTTGGCGAGACTAAGGAGTTGAAAACCTGTGAAGAGATTCTAGTGGACCACACTAATTAAGCCCAACTCTAGCAATAAAAATTTCTACTTGTGATTGGAAAGATATTTAGGTACATCTACATACTACTCCGCAAGCCGTTTAAAAAGGTGTGTGGCAGGTGTTAGGACACCAGCCATTAACATAAGATTACGACTAGCATTTATTTAAGTACTTCATGGTTCGAGGGAAAAACGAATTCCCATATCTATCCGTTCGGAAAAATATCTTCCTTAATTTATCACTACTGTCGGATCTGGAGAAATAGTAAGTTACTGCTATGGCTGTCTTTAGTAATCCAGTAAAATATTTTGGTGAAACATCCACTTGTTTCTTCAGAATGGCCCCTAGACATACAGCTACACTGGGAGTTAACGAGGTCAGAATCTGATGCGGTTCAATTTCTACGAGTGACCTTGATAGAAAGGATGAATTTTAAGATCAAGCACATTTTTGAATGAAGGAGAGTCAAAATTATCTATACAATGCCATTTCCTGTTTACTTTAAAGATACCTTTATGCATATCGCATCTATTATTCGATGGGCAGGAGGATTTTTTTCCAAGTGACATAAAAACTCTTAAGTTCACAAAAATCGATTTCGCGACTAATTCACTGTTTTTGCTACGATTAAATGAGCATAGATTAATCGTTCTCGTCCATAATAGGTAAAGTTACGCCAGGTTAAGTTGTTGTGAAGTACTTGTTTAAGACTTAAGTTTGAGATAAGATGAAACTACTATCGTACAATAAGTTACATATAAAAAATACGAATTTTGAGTCAGAGAATTAAATGAAAATCTTTCTTTTAAACCATTAAGTTCACTCCGCAATTACCAGGTGCATTAAAGTTAATCGTAGGGATTCCCCTGTCTCAACACATGATGTTCGCTTCATTGGCTCTTTCCTAGCACGTAGGCAACTTTCATATCTTTATCTGAAGGGCGTATTGCATGTTTTTAGGATACGTGAAAAGATTTCTAAAGAAACTGCACCGCAGCCAATGCCAGCAGAAAATCTAATTAAATCAGCATATTAGGTATAGCGCCATGCTAGTTAGTGTTAAGAGTAAAGCTCCCTGACTCCCCTAGGTGCTTAAAAAATTCATGAGAAATGAATTCCTCTTGAAGGGCTTACTCGCAATACTACTAGGGAACAGAAAGAATAGAAGTGTGTCCTATTTTCTTGACGTGTTTCGTTAAGTACTTTAGGTACTACGTATCAAGTAGATAGAGCGGTACCATTAGTGAAGGTGGTCCTCATGATTGAGATACGGTGAGGGACGGAGTTGTGTAATATCCCGAGTTGAGCCCATTTAGAGAGGCATTTGGCAGACCGGAAAAAGCGACAGGGTTATCTATATATATGTAAAGGGAGGGAAGGAATGAGGTGAGGCGGAGAAGAGCCTAGCGTCGGGAGGTTATTTCGCTTTGTGTCTTCCTCTCATCAACTCGGAGAGGAAAGAGCTTCTTCCTCCGAGGGACGAAAGCAACGCGTCTTCACGTTCGCTAAAGTACCTAATAGTAAAGCCCATCGATACCACACCCATCCAGTGTCGCGGCGAGGGGGGGGTTTTGGGGGATAAACCCCCTGGGGGATATTATTTGATATACAAAAAGATGGTTATTAGGGGTATAACCCCCCCCCCCCAGAACTCAGAGATTGATTTAAGTTAAAAAAACATTTCTTAATTGGATTAGGATTACTTAGAGAATAGCGTTAGGATTAATCAAATATCCCTCAGAAAGCCGAAAAACTCGCCATTTTGAACCATTACACTTTAAATTTTTCCGGAGGAGGGCCCCCGCAAATCCCGCTTACCCTGGCGGGTTTGCAATACCCCCACACACCTTAGTATTAGTTGCGCCTAAAACCTCCCCTAGCCTTAATTCTAAGCTGCGCTCCAGCACCCATCAACCAATCCAAATGACCCTCGTTCCTGACCTTTGACCCCTTTGCTTTCTACAAAGAGGTTGTTGGAATTTTAATAGCTTTCTATATTGGGTCGTGGAAGGTTATTCGGGATTTCCACCATGTTATGTCCTCCATCACGGCCGACGTTTTGATCCACAACTCGTCCATCGTCATGCCCTGATGACGATGGAGAACCTGACCCGGTGGAAACCCCGAGTAACCTTCCACGATTCTATACGCCGGGAAATCCTGCGATCATTCTTTTCTACACAGGGAACGATTGAAGTATTTTCTCGCAAGAAAATTCCAGAAATTTAATTATGGCAGTCAAAACCCCCATCCCTCATACCTATCTCAATTCATAATGCCTCATAATATTTATCTCTCAATAGAATTAATTTCAGGCTAATTTTAAGATTAAGCCAAAAGTGATTAAGAATCGAGGAACGCCGATATGCCGCATCCTCGACTTCATGAATTACACATTACACTTGGTGAATTTCCCAAGAAGAATCATTAATTATGAGCCACGCTACCAAACGTGATGAGTGACGCTATCAAACGAGATTATTGCAGAGATTCTTCTAAATTACTCCACCGAGAAGAACTAATCAGGCACCTATCAGTCTATCAAGAGTATGATGATAAATGATGTGAAGGGGGCAATCAATTCCAGGAATAGTGAAGGAATATTTCCCATTGAAGCATCTCCCCAAATTAAATATTTACACCCTTTCAAGGGCATATCGGAACCATCAACTCACCCACCAAAAGCTATCAATTGAAAGTCCTTATGCACACGTTTTTACATTTTCTACACAATTTAAAACAAGTGGAACACCAAATATCCAGCTGGTCTTCATTGCAATTTCCGTGTAAGTTGCTGCAGAATACACATGTAAGCCGTTTCCATACTTGTTGAAATCATTGAAAATAAATAGACGAAATATATATGAGTAATTATTCATAAGTTAGTAAATAAACTGATGCACAGAAACGTATAGGCACTTGGTTTTGGCTTTTCAGGACCTGCCGTCGTCCCATTACGGAAACGACCTCGTACCGGTAACTAGATATGCAAACAACTGTAAATACGAGGAAGAGTGATGTAGTGGAATTCGATTTAGCTCTTTGGGCATGAATATAGATATCAAACCATTTTTTCCTCTCGTATATTAAGAGGGATATCACACCCATGTTAAACATTCTTTATTCGAGGATTCATTTGCTACATAAATATATTTTTAAAAAGAAACGGAAAATTGTTCCGAAGACATTTCCATAAAAGGAAGACATGGGGATGAAAGAATGGAAGGAAACTGGAAACGGCTACACAAATCAGCCTTAACGATCGGAAGTGCGACTACAGAGGCATAAAACCTGCTCCATGTTCAAGATTTCTGCAAGTGGTGTGTACGCTCTTACGAAGAGAAGCAAGCAGTCTCCCAAAAAAGAAGGATTTCTCGCGTGGCACAAGGAGGGAGGCCCAGCCTTTTCAACCAGCAGCAGCTACAGAGGAGGTGGTGCTCCAATGGGCGGCAAACGGCTTCCTACTCCCTTCCCATCATCCCCCGGGGCTCTCAGCCGTCCATTTCCCCGCTTTCGTCCGCTGCCGGCTCGATTAATCTCTCGGGCCCGTTCGCGACGCCGTATCCGCTCGTGAAGAAGAAGAACTAAAATTTCGACCGATTAATCGCAAGAGATTTCGGAAGTTCAGACATATACTACCGCCTTAAAAGAATGACAAGTCATTTATCACCAGACTCCCTGTCGGCGTTGTGTCTCAAGGTGTTCGAAAGTGAGACAAACGATAAGACCGGAGGAGATGAGAGAGAAGGAGAAAAAAAAACGGTTAGCCCACGCGGCAGAGTAGCAAAGCATGTGAGACAAATGAGAGGGTGCAATGAGTCCAAAAGGCGAGAAGTAGAGAGAAGGCAAATCAATCAATCTAAGGAGGCCCACTCGTGAGAAGTACGTAAGTCACACTGCTCCTCGTCAAAACTACAGCTCAAGAAAAGTAACGCCGTGAAATATTGATCGAAACATTATTCAACATAAGTGCTGCAGCAGCAGTTGTACCTCTCCAGAAGTAATAAAGGTTGCTCCAAGCATCAAGATGCTCGCTTTAACAATGTTGCAATACGAGAAATGCTTGCTGCCATGGAGTAAGAATATCAACGGAAGGTTTGGTTTGCAAACAAAAATCTCCAAGAAGCAGAGTGTTCAGCAGGGAACCAAACAATATTTATTACGGCCAATATATTAACATCTCATCAACACGCTTCGCTCACTTCAATATTCCTTCGAAAAATAAGAGGCAAGGGTACGCTTAAATAACAATTAGGACCACGCGCGTGCGGTACAAACCCAATTAAATATTCTTACCTTATTTAACTTGGTTTCTATTACTGAGCGAAAAAAAACTAACTGAAAGCATATTTCGTCAACCTGAGGTACATTTGGTTTCGGAAAGAACTATTTCTCGTTTGAAAACTCGTTACCTTGTTCCAATATAGGGACGCTTGTCAACTATTATTGCCATTATCACGGACATAAATATGGTACCAAACGGGAATCGACTTACTTAATCCTTCAACTTAGGTTACGTGACAAAAACTTTGTTGAAAAAAGGTTCGTACTTTATCGAAGACGTCAAACTTCCTTCACCGATATTTCAACCAGAAGCTTATTGTTATAAGCAACTACCTTTTCCTGATTATCAAATAGAAACCTGCTTAGCATTGCCAGCAAAACTTTTATAGCTAAGCACGAGACACTTATGTACTAATGCGGCAATGCCACGGACATGTTTATTGGACTAAATGGTCATGAATCCTCTAAAAAGACCTTCATCACACGAAAAAATGCATTTTGATGTTAGTTACCCTTTCAGATGCGTCAAACTTCCTTCAACAATATTTGCCGACACATTCACTACCTTTACTACCTTACCTAATTTCCTTTACTACCTTACCTAATTACCTTTACTACCTTTTCCGGATAATCAAATGGAAACCTGTTAAGCATTACCAGAAAACAGTTTATAGCTAAGCACGAGAGATGTATGGACTAACGTGCCAATACAACGGTCATATATGGGACTGAATGGGAATGAATCTAATAAAACCTTCAATCTTGGTTACACGAATCTCAGAAGCAGTCTGATGTTGGTTTCAGAGGCGTCATATTTCCTTCACCAATATTTCGTTGACGAATGATGAAGTTGTCGGTTGATGAATGAAAGAAGGAATTTGTTGATCAAGGGAGCTATGATAGAGGAAAGTAAAAAGTCGATTGGAAAAGAGATGATATTGAACGGAGCACAGCAAGGCGCAGGAATGCGGATGCTGGGAAAAGGAGGTTGAGAACACGCCCCCGGCATTCGAGATGTGGGCATCAAGGAGAAAGAAGAAGGTGAGATGAATGGAGAAAAGGGTGAATACGGAGATGCTCAGTATGGGGGCTGAGGAAACTGCTGAATGAGATAGATAGGAGGAGGCAGAGCTGGCTGAATGAAGCTGTACTAAGGGGCAAGTGGTTGCTGAAATCAATGATTGAGAGAGGGATGTGAGGTTATCGAGGAGAGGGAATGAAAGGAAACAAGATTTATGTATGGGATGAAGATAGATACTCAGAGTGTCGGGATGAGGAAAGAAAGAAATAGTACCAGCGCACAAGGGATAATGGCAATGAACACTAATAAAGAAGTGCCAGCTTGGATTGAAGCCTTTCTTCTACCGGTAAGTATATTTCTTCCAGCATTGGAGAAAGTTACATCATTCACAAATGCCTATTTTCATTCTTCAATGACAAAAGAAAATTTGTCTCAAAAATTCATCTCGTTCTGAGAGATTTATTCCTAAAATTGATAGACTGCAGTCCTTCATTCCTCCCTTTCCCAAGCAACACCGATTGGTTTCCTGATGCTCGTCTTCGTTCCGTTCTTCCAATCTGCCCCAAGAACTCATCTTATGGCGTTTGTAGCGAAAGTTTTCCTTCGATTTTGCCCTCCATTATATTTCTCACGTAATGACTTTGCCTAAACTTTAGACAACTTTAATAATAACTACCTGAGCGGTAGCTAAAATTAATGGAGAGAGGTAACTCTTTCCGCTATATCTCGCCTCATAATTGGTTAAACTATCTTACTATTTGACATCACTAATATTGGAGAATCAATTAAGATTTAAAAATACGTTATTATCTTTCATATGTATTTTAGTAGCTAAGTACGCATTGATGCTTGTTAGCCTCGTATCTACCCAAATATTGATGTTTGTATTGAATGTGCTTGAGTCGTGTTAAGACGTAAAAAGTGAAGTAATAGTATTTCAAGTACCAGAAGATATTTATTTATTTAAATCATACCAAATAACCAATAAATGAATGTAGGATTATTTGAGTGCAAATGAAATTTATAAGGAGGTAAGAAAGAGGCCAATAGATGGACCTCCAAAAGGAAGTGAAATATCTTGCTACGTTTAGAATACACATTTATTTTCGAAAATAAAATATAAACAATATGAAAACACGCCTTTTACAATAAGATATAACATAGAGTAAAAAACAAATAAGCATTTTGTCACTCAGATACCAAGGGGCGAGTGCTGATTAGATATAAAATTTGAATAGAAGCGCGAGGTCGGTGAGGAAATATTGGCATGCAATATTAATATTTAATTTAAACCTAATCAGTATTCAGGCTGTATTCTCAGAGTAATGAAGAACTTACTTTCTAATTTTTAGCGCATTTTACACTGTTTTAGCAAAAATGTGTTTTTATCATTTTTATTTTACATTTATTTTCTACATTTTGATGGCGAATCTTTGATCGTTTAAACAAGAGGTATGGAAGAGATTTCAACTAAATGAAACAAAAACTAACGTCAGCTTTTGAGAAAATTTAAAACTATTTTCCAAATGGAAATTATTTAGAGCACCATGGAACTAAATGCCAAATGCCTGATATTATTGAACATTAGGTGTCATTAAAAGGAAGATAGAGTAAAAATTTTCGAGCTGAATCAACGATGGAAATTGCGTTAAAAATAAATCACAAGATTGCAGCGATGAAAAAAAACTGGCAGACGAAGCAAGTTAAGAAAAAGGGCGTAATGATAAGAGATCGAACCGCGGTAAACTGTTCCGTTCATTTACGCAGCATTGAAAATTCATTCAGCAGAAACTATCCATATCGAGAATGCCATTAATCATGCGTGGAATATGTCTCCCATTTATGACCACCATGACTATAAAACTTCTCATCATACATAGAACTGAAAATCTAGAGCACAAATAATTTCTCAAGAAGTTCCTAAATATGTAACTTATCGAATAGGGAGCGGCTCTCATAAGTAACAGTTTCAAGAGGGCCTAAAAGGATATGAATAACACATATCCTCACGAAGAGGTTATGAAAATAGTTTTTTCAAGTTTTATGGAGGAGCCTATACCTATAAATTACCCAAGGATCAAAGCCACCTTTACGAGACTCCGAAACCAATAAAGTTTTTTCTGAACAAATATGCCCAAAATTGAGTCCTTTATCAAAAAGCAACGTAGAAAGGAATCGAATGCTACTCGAGATGAGTTGATGGTGCACTTAAAGTAAACTCTACAAGGTGTACAAACGGGAAACCGAGGTTCAGATATAAAAATATATTGTTTTAAATGCAGTTGGACTCATTTAGAAATTAACTAGACAAAAAATCTGTAAATGCAATCGATAAAGAATTTCTGAAGTTAAAACAGTATTCATAGCCATATAATCACAAGTTATGTAATGAAAAGAGGAACGTTTTTCTATTTGCCTACGCAAAATTCATCTCTATTACAATCAAACACTCTCGTATTATGGATACATACCATGACATATGAGATATCGTCCCGGCTTTACAACTGTATACGTTTTCTGATACACACATGGCTTAGCCTCCGTGCTCAAGCTTCCCAAAAATATATTTCCATGAGAATCTGCCCGTGGAGTAAAGAAAAATCTATCCAGGTATGATTAGAACCACTGATTGTCATGCAAGGGCTTCAAACTGTGGGCGAAAATGGGCTACATTATTTGAATAGTGACGATGAAAATTGGATAAATAAAAGTACATACACGCCCTAAATTTAAATTTTTCTGAGAGGAATCACTATAGCATATATATGTATATAACTTTCAAACGCAATCTCGCACGCTCCAATATATTTTTTGATCAAACACTTTCGCGTTATGCATGCGAGCCCTCTGAGGGAGGAAAGAGAGAGAGAGTGACTTCTGAGAGAGAGTGCCTTCTTCAACTTCACGACTGTATACACTGTTGAGGGGATTCATGACTTTCCCTCTTCACTCAGGTTTCTACGAAAATCTCTTTCCACTCACGAGAGACCACCGCTAGGAAAGAATCCGAAAAGAGCAGACGTTATCCCGTTATGTAAGATTCTAACCACAGACCTTTGATTCGGGGGATGAGTAGGTACACTTATATCTGCCGAAATCGAGACCGAAGATGCATGGCTAATAATTCAGTAATTCCAGGTCTTGATACATTTTATATCCCTTAAACATTGTACTTAAATTATATGGGAGCAGCAAGTTGATTAATTTTCGTAGGGATTTCTGAATCCCTAAGCCCAAACTTAATTTAACTATGCACAAATAGATTTCTTGTTGCGGGACTACAATTGTATAATAGCCAGTCTAAAATAATTATATAACTTATAGTTTTGGTAAATATGTAAGGTTGATAAAAAATGGATCATAAATTTTGACGATACTGAAAGGTTATTGTAACGATTCGATATATGTATTGTGCATATTATCCTTAATTTCATACGTGTTATACATTCTAGGCTGTAAGTAATTTTTCAGTCACAACTCTTATGAATTTCTTTTACGCACAAAATTCCTTTCAATATTTTTCTTTAGGTAATGAGTATTTTTGGTTTTATATTTTCTATAATTTTTCCATTTAAGAATGTCGAGGTTAGCCTTGTCACAAGGTTATCGCCTTACAGGCTACTTTACTTCCCTGAATGGAAATAATTACCTGTATGTTCATGAGTGTGGGAGAAAAAATATGTATTATATTATTAATTAGAGCGGTATTAGTTTTCGTTTCACGGTACGAATTATGAGAGTATCTTCACTCTTCATAAGAGCGAAATCACCGTGTATTTCTTTTAATCGAATACTTGAGCATTACGTATGCATCCCATGACCTCTGAGAGAGACACTCCTGACTTGGCGATGCTATATGTTCCCGAGGAGATACATGACTTTCCCTCTAAACTCGGGCGTCTACCAAAATCTCTTTCCCACTCACGAGATTCCACCGGCGAAGAGGAATCCCAAGAGTTCTTAAATGATCTCCTAAGTTTGATATTATAATTAGAGCAACCAATTGACAGATGAGGGCAAAAGTACCACAAGAGAGATCAGCGATGTATGGAAAATTATCCAGAATGTATTTTATAGTGCTAATGAAACACCTCCGAAATACGGGTAATTACTAATTGCTTGCAGAACATATTTCCAATTTTGGTTGTTTTCTCAATTCTCAATACAACCTCCACTTGGGGGTTTCCAACCCAACACCTTCCCCTCCCCCTCCTGACACCCACTCCTTCCACTCTCTCCCCCATCCCCTTCAAAGAGTACCTATATATATATGTTTGCTTACCATTCAATTTTGTACTTGATAATGACCTCTATGGTTCGAAACATGTCGTACGGACAAAATTAATTAGTGGAAATCAACGAAGTCTCCTTTTCATTTTCAACATATTTCCATTTCAAGATCAAGCAAAAAAACGAGGCTGAAGAGAAATAGATTGAGGTTCAAAAATAATTTACGATCTTTTAACAGTTTCCCTTTCCACAAAATCGATAATTATGAACAATATATAAATTATTGTTTTTTCACAGGCAGGTATCATCAGATTATCTTCACTCACGACGATAATTATGTATTGTGGATAATTATTAGTTGTCTATTCCCGGGACGAATCGTGATATCTTCTTAACAAATCACAGTATCTTCACTCAAGGCAGCAAAATTCCCGTGTATTTCTTTTAATCGAATACTTTTGCATTACGTACGCATCCCATGACTTCTGAGAGAGAGAGACACACTCTCCCGACTTGGCGATGTTATATGTTCCCGAGGAGATACATGACTTTCCCTCTCAACTCGGGCTTCCACCAAAATCTCTTTTCCACTCACGAGAATCCACCGGCACAGAAGAACCCGGGAAGCGTTTTCAGCTCACGCGGGGCGTGTTCGAGGCGGCGTGAACACCGCCCACCGCCCTTTAACCCTCCTGTAGACCACCCTTCCTACTTGCAACCCCGTTTCCTCTTGCCCCGCCCAACGGCTTAGCTTCTCCGAAAAACTTTCTCTTTCCTTCTCTTCCCCTCTCCACCTCCCACGCCCCTCGCCTTCCCCTCACTCCGTGCCCACGGCGAGCTTTGACTTAAGCCCGGGTCACAGGAAGCCTTTTTCTTAAACGGATTGCTTCCGCGCACTCCCTGATGGGCTCTGGGGCGAGCTTCGGTCGGTGGAAATGCCAGACGAAGCTGTCCGCGCTGATCGAAACATCTCACCATTCCATTTGTGATAAGACGGGCGATTCTCGCTTGATTCGCCCGAATCAGCCGATCGTCTTTGAAACAAGTTGTCGATGTAGATCGAATGGAAGGTTTCTCTCACTCTCGATACCACCTTTTTACCTTGGACATGTGTTATCGAGTGTTTCAGGTATGATGCGAGGGAAGTATTCCATCGTGGATCCGATCCCTTGCCGCCTCCACTTCCAAATACACGAATGAAAACAGCGGTGTGAGGTTTGATGTTGCGGAACAAATTGATGTGAAGTAAGATATGCAAAGGAAGCCGTATATGTCCTCTTTGACATTCAATAATACAACTAGTTCAGACGATTTCATGCTTCTTTGGCTACTCCTCATGGTTACGGGTAGTGGGAGTTTTCAACAGTGGATGGCATTGAATATTAAGCCCATTCCCCGATACTATTATCCCTCTTACCTCAAATCCCCCTCCCCGCCCTTCCCCTGTTTATGCTTAGGACACTTATATAAAACACAGGACTCATGTAAACTCTCACAACACAGAAACCGTGAGGAGTACCCGAAGATGACCCATGAACACGTAGAAACTATTCTCCATAAGAAAATATAGCATATGCTGTCCAGATGTTCATACCTTCATTTTTTTACGTCATTGTGTGTAAAGTGCTCTGCCATAATTGATGCTGGATAATTTTTCATGGATCGCTGGTATCGGTTTCGACACGCATGCTGTCATATTTTTTAAAGCGTGGACATAGTACATCTGAGAAAGTACTAAGGTCAAATTTGAGATACACTCTAATCTCTACTCCACACAATTTCAGCTTTTGGAGAGGATATCGAAACTAACTACGTAAAGGATGAAATAAATGTCCACTTCAAAGTTTTCACGTACAAATAGTTCCGACGCATTCGGGTACTCCTCATGGTTCCGGGCTGTGTGAGTTATCGTACCAGATGTAAGCATAAATAGGGGAAGGGAGGGGAGAGGGAGGATTCAAGGCAAATAGGGTTAGTATCGGGGAAAGTGTTTGATATTCAATGTGATTGATCTGTCTATTTCCTATCTTCCTTCTGTTGGTGATTTTCCACTGCTCGAGGGCATCCAACCTTAGTCCCTTTCGTTGGAAGTGACGTTTTTTGAGGTTGAAATGGTAGTGGCGTTTTTCTCCTCGCAGATCTTTGGCTATAGACTACAAAAAAAGAGACTCCCACGACCCCGAACCGTGACGAGTACAGGAAAATGATGCATGAATGGGTACAAGCTATGTATGAGTCAATATTAAAAAGTACATATGCTACAACGGTTGCATTTTTTATATATCACTTTAGAAACTTTAGTGAATACACCGTGCTTCGAAGTATACATTCTTAAGAATGATGACAGGATTTCGAAATTCGTAGTGTGTTTTACAAATTTTCTAAGTCTGAAACAGCTGGCGATTCTTCATTTATTATTGATCTTGAAAATAAGCAGGCATTATAATACGTCTCATTCACCTTAGTGGTCCATGGTCCCAATTTCGGTTCGAACCTTAGACGTTCGCGGCTTCTCTTTATAAGCGGTGCTTTTCATACATGCCATTCGCCATCTCAGTTAATGATAACGTCTTATTAATAGTGTGAACACTCAGTATCAAGTAGGAATTTCATAACTTTACCATCCCTTCCAGGCTACTTTTACAATTTTCCAGATGGAGTCATATTTGTCAATTAAGGAATATAATCACATATAACATAGACACAAAATTATGAGTAAGCGTTGTTGAAGACCCATTATCGCACAAGATACTGCTATTGTATAGGAATAATTTTGAAATTATGGAGTTATTAAATTTTGAAGTTACGGAGTATCATCTGAGTCATAATAATGAAAATAATTTCAACGTAATGATGCGATATTGTGAGGAATCGGCTGCCCGCTCGTGTCATATACGCCTTGAGGTAAGGGCAGAGAAGGAAGAATGAAAAGACTTTGCATCTGCTCCCCAACACTCTAACCACCACACCAACCTCTTCCCCAAGTTAGTTCAACTATCGAGGAGTTCACTTCGTGGAAATTAATTATGATGAAGACATTAAGAAGCACTTGGAAATTTATGAGTGTGAAAAAATTGAGTATTTTTATATATTATTTGAATATATGCTCCTGCAAATATTTGACATGTTTGATCACAAGTCCAGATCTAAGGACTGGACATTAACAAGTTCTGGAGGAGACTTCAAATGTGACCCGTTTCATGTAAACCTAATGATTGTGCCACCACAAAGAGGAGTCTTATTGCCATCAATGAAATTTAAAATGTTCAAATAACGAAAATGTACCCACACGACGAAGGCCAAGGAAGAAATTTCTATTGACTATGAAAAAAAATATGATGACTTCTTAAGATTTCATTTCCATATTCCATGACATTCGTTTTTATTTTTTTCATAATTTTTATGTTTTTCAGAATATTATCAACACAGTGTTTTTTATTGTCAAAGTAGAAATTTCCGTTTCTTTTTCTCTGTGAATTTAAACGATTTTAATATCCCTCTGAGTATTTCCCACAAGCTCTATTATACGGCCTAACATAGCTCCCTGAAATCAAGATGCCAGTTCACGTAAGCGCTCAATGTACACAATTCATGCAAGCTCCTCATAAAGCGACTAGGATTTTTGACACAATGTAGCGAGTATTTTTTGTCACATTTCGCCTAAGCGACAATTCTGGCCATGATAATCGACTACCATGACTCTAAAAGGTTTTAACAGCTTAGCAACAGACGCCGGAAAAATAAATCGGGTGACTTGCTATCAATGGTGGTTCTTTACTCATGTTTTTATGTATAATCTCTTTTTCGGTGATCCTAGCAGAGATATGGCTTACTGAGAGAAAAGAAGAGTAGAAGTGACCCACAATCAAGCCGTAGATAAAATAAATCTACATATCCAGCGAAATAAACCCGCAGTCTCTCCCTGATCCAGTAGGGATTCAATACGAAATCCTAGCACGCAAAAAATCGCACGCTGATATTTTTACGTTTTTTCTTGTCGAGGACTAGCGGCTTCACTTGAGCTTCAACCTGAAACTCGGTCCGTGGCTGAGCGCTTACCACACATTATCGTAATAATATTTGGAAGAAATGTATAGCCGGACAGCAGAAAGGGAGGACATCAATTGAAGGTTTATTTTAACAAACAACTAATTTTGTTCTATCCGATACAGGTGGTAACCAAGAGCCAAAACATACTCAACAATCGCCTTTGTTTTTTTCTCCGCACACGAGATAACGGATAACTGCAGTGTCTTTAACGTTGAAACACAATAGTTCTTTATCGTTCTTCCACTTTCATATAAGGACACGTTGGTGAATTTAATTACTGAACTCCACCTTTACAAGGGAAGTTTTTGGGAATGGGGATAGCAAGCCTTCAATATGAAGATACTTCATGGACAGATAAAATTCGGTAAGGTACTACATTTTTATCTTTCATCACATGTATATCACCAAATTCAATCAAGCGTCAACACAAAGAGAGTAGTTATTCACCTTTGATTAATTACACCAGAAATTTTACAGCCGCATTTTAGTTATAATTTGAACTCATGAAGGGCTAAGGATTTCAGAGATTAAACTTTTGTTTTACACACTTGTGTGAGTAATTAACCACACGCACTCCATTCTCGCACTGATACCTATGCAGAAGTAAATCAAAGCAAAAAATGAGGCAAAAAGATATAAATATGCTCAAGTTCTCTTAAATACAATAAGTCTTTTTCCTTATCCCAGGTACAGATAAATCCGTTTTATGTATGAACTTCCTCTAAACCAGCGACGTAACTAGGAATATGCTTTGTGGAGGGAGATGCCTGGGGTGGCAACCCCCCCAGGTAATATTTTCAGGAAAAGTTTTTAAAAATGACATGTCTGGATATACATTTTACATCATTTTGGCACAAAAAATTTAAATTTAAGCAGATGCAGTTATTAAAGTTCAAAACAAGACAATAGTTTAAATAACTTTCATACTGGAAATAAAGGAATAAAACTGGGTACGACCCGGGTTTCGTAATGGAAGATGTAACTACATTACGAAACCAGGGTCGTGAAACCATATTAATATAATAGTGAACCTGACAAAGTTTAACTCCTTTATTTCCAATACGGAGAGGTTTCACAAAGTAAAGCCTGAAGATATCAGTTATAACTTTTTTATTTCTAAGAGGCTTCCCAGTTATTATATTTCTTATTTATCACATTTCTTAAGGCACCATATTAGTATGCTAAGAATATTTTTCAAATCAACTTCAATGAAACCGGATTGAATATGATGATCCTAATTTGTTTGATCAATTCTGAAGGGCAGCAAAGATATTCTCCAGACATGGCTCTTTAATACCGGAATAATTTGTTTAACATAACATTAATGCGCTTTCCATATGAATTTTTTAAATAATTTCACGTTTTTTCATGGCCGAATTTCCACTTTTTTTGAGCCTCACACTAAATGTCTCCCAAAATAAATAATCTGCATAGGCAAAAGGATAAATTTTGAAAGGTATCTTAGCCACTAAAAATAATTATTTTTGCGAGAAAAATTCTAATAATCTAAAATATAGAAAGAAATACTATTATTTAACTACATCGACAGTAATCAACACCATTAATCCCGCCTGCGGGCGTCGAAGAGGCTTTTCACAAGGAAAGATTGCGTGTCAAACAGTAGGCAGCCCGAGAAATCATTAAGTGTTTTCAGCAAACATCCACCGATGAGCAATCAAGGGCTCCAAAGAGGAGGCGACTTATTTAAAGATCCATTGGACGGCTCTTGTCTTTGGAATATGAGAAGGTTGGCAGAGGGAATTCAGAGGGGTTCCAAAATAATGGCTTTTTCCCTCCTCAAAGATGCCTTGAGTCCCATAATGGCCCGGCCGCTATTTTACATAGAAAATCCGACCGAAGATATCATTTCAAAAGAGCCTTTAAGGGCTGTATAGATTAGTAGCAGTGTTCCATAATTTATTTCAAATTTCTATTTAAAAATCATAAAAGAATATACACATTGACTCATCAATATTAGTAACATTGCGAGATTTTAACTGTTTGTAAATGCCATACATTAATATGGCAGATGGTCTGGATAATTTTAAGTTTAAGCAAACATTATTTCATAAAATTCACCACAGATCTAGGACAAAAACCTAGTCATTTCCCAATTAATACGTAAAAACGCGCTCAGTAAATTCATGATAATAGATAAATCTAGTACGCAACAAAATAAAACAACAATAGTATTATTACGAAGAAAAATACTACGAAAATTCGCCGTTTACGGAGAATTGGTAGGAAATAATAACATCGTAAATCTTTTTCCCGTGAGTAATTAAACGCTTCAGCTATTGACGAGGGATCTTCAATTACCTCTATGAACTGTCTATCTCAGATGTAGGCACAAAATGAAATAAGCATTTCCCAATTATACAATAAATTATTTTACACAAATCGGACTCACCTTCTCCAAACATTTTATACTCTCTCGTCATCTTGCACTCTGCAGTGTATCTACTCCGTCCAAATAATTATCGTCAACTCGGGATATCTACAACGACAAATAGCAGTATTTTTAATGGAAAACATAATGCGGAATCATAGCCATTACTGAACAGAGTATATTTTAACGGAAAATATGCAGTAACCTTCACTCTCAAACAAAAAGAGTCAAATTGGACAGGGGTATTCCCAAATGGGCGTTACGACTACACAACACTAATAATCAAGGCTTCTTCCATGCGTTGAATTGAAGAAGCAGAAATGAGCCTTAGCAAAGACTCAAGTGACATCATACAAAACCCGAGTAAATGAATGCATACGAATAATTCAAAGCAAAGAAGAATTACCATCGCCCATTGAATTGCACAGATATTTCAAATGCACAAGACCACACGTAATCATAACTGGCAACAACATTAAATATTGCAGATAAAGAGAAGAGATGGCTAGTTGGCAGTATCTGCATTTGAACTATACTGATTCCCCTCTCAAAGATGCCTTGAGATCCGTTGTCGTCCGGTCGAACTTTGTTCAGAAAAGCCGACAAAATTGAAGTCTTAATTTGAATGAAGCCTTTTAGAGGTTTAGATTAGAAGTGTCCCAATAATCCAGCTACACCAAGGATTTTAAAGGGAAGCAGAAAATCACTTTAGGATTTAGGAACCATAGGATTAATTACCGGAAACCCAAAATCTCTGCGCAAAATATTACGGGAATAACTACGAGGAAGGAGAGCATTGCATGGCATTAGAACGACGGACACACCTCGGGGACATATCACTGTTCCCACGCTAACAATGAGGTGGATCATTGAAGGTACCATGGAGATAAAGAGGGGGGGAGGGAGGGAGAGAAAGGACTATCCCAGCTGGATACAGTTTAAATGGAAGACATTCAAGAACTCAACTCCTTTTCAAATGAAAAATGACCATGGAGCACGACTCAATGACCACCGGAAAAGACGTCATGAAGGGGAACTATGGCGTCACCCTTTTCCCTCATTCCGAGAGAGGAGGCGACCAATGGAGGAGGACGACGCCCCACGAGCCGGGACAACCCACACCCCCAGCCCACAAAGGGGTAAAGGGGGGTGGAAAAGCTCCCCCTCTTTCCACCCCCCAGTCCTCACTCTCCGCCTTAAATGGACTCTTTTTAAGGAGACGGCGAGAAATGCATTCGCATTAAGAGCAAACGACGGCCGCCACAAATCTTTCTTCCTCTCTCTCTCTCTACACAGAGTCCGCCGTTCTCTCTTCCATTTTGGCATTCATCTTCTCCTGCAAAGGAGAAAACGCTGCTCGGCTGCCGCCGCCGGCACGGAGGGATTACTTTAAATTGGTGGGACAAAGTTAAAATTCAACGCACAGAGAGCCATTGCAACAAGTTTTGTAGACATCTGCGTAATACCCAGGCAACTCGACCTCCCTCCTCTCCACGAGAGGAGAGAGGTTCCGGGCTGAAATTGGTACGGTATACTCGCATTTTGAGGGAAGGAAATAAGAAATAAAAAGGATGAGAGATATTGCGAGAGAGGAAGCGGATGATGGAAAAAAAAGACGAGTGTTTTTTGATGAATTAGTCCCCAGATATGTTCCGTCATACATTCATTAAGGGTGCTCTGGGGAAGTGAAGGATGGTCAAAGCTTTTTATTGATCGTTTCCTGTAATTTTCGCTTTTTTCCATCCGCAAAAAGACGCTGTGTGGGCGTGAAATGAATTCTTGAGCATCCACCTTAAAGTATGCTGAATTTTAACCATCAAAGCAAACCTCAGCTCATCATAAAATTTCCAAGTATTCCGTGGTTACCATTATACTCATTTCTTTCTCTTTTCACTCTCATTCAAAGGGATTTTTAAGCGCGGAATCGCCTTAAAATATTCCTGGGTTCTCCTATAAATCCTTTTACAATGGAACCCTAGATTTATGTGGGCCCATAAAAGATTAACTTACGCCAGCAAAATGACGCACTTTGCTAAATACCTTCATCTTCACCATTACTACCTCTTATCCGCCACACTACGAATGAATAAATACCTAAGAGCAGGTTCCACAAATGAACATTTGGTTGAACTTCAGGTCTTCAGTATGAAATTTTACTTCAGGTAGGTTCTGAGTACGGTGGGAAAAACATAGAAACTTCGCGATATTTATTTTAATTTAATAACATGAAATCTCCCTTAGATTTTCAATAAAATATCTTTATGTTTATATATTTTCTAAGCATTTTTTCAATTTTTTATCAATTCCCATACCACTGAATACAGCACATATTGGACATTTAACATCGGAGAGTTAAAAAAATTTAACAATTCCTGACTTCGAACGAACAAACACTTCCTGACTAGGATCAACTTAACCAGGCGGGAATCGAACTCATTACCTCTTGTTAGCAGACGAGGACTTAACCTCACTGCCACTAAGGCCGGTATTCGGTATTGAAGCCTATATTCCAACTCAAAAACAATAATACTTTTAATGCTATGAAAAATCCCCCTCCAATTTTCGCCGATGGTGTGAGGTATCACAAAATATTGAAAATTTATATAATCAGGCTAATTAGCTCCGTAATACTGCAGCTGTTGATGCAAAGAGGGTTTTTCCAGGGGATTATATTTTATTCTACAGAAAGCTTCCTCACACTTGGCTAATTCAAACTTTTTTTTTCCAAGCACGCGGATTTACTTTGCATTTTGTACAGCTCGCGAGATAAATCTTTCTGCGCCGTTATCCAAACGCTTGCGGCTTTTTTTGAATGAAGAGCTTACGAGAGAGGAAAAAATTATCCCTCAGGCTAGCATTCTCGGAACGGTTTCCGATTCGCTACACAGATTTTGTTATCTTGAAACAATGACGCAAGGCCCTGCTTCAGGCGTAGCAGAGTTTACCCAGCGATGCTCAGTTTTAGGCAAGGTGCCTGGAAAAACTTGCTAGACTACAAACAGGCCAGCGATAAAAGGTCGTTGGTAAGAATTATCAGGAAAGTACACCAAAATGGTGACCGTGGCGCCACTTCTATTTGAACACCTATTTGGTCTATAAGCTCGTACCTCGAGGTTAAACTTTTACATTTCCGGCATGTCACGGGATGATTGATTTCGTAGAAAACAAATCAATTTTTCATCACTGGGATAAATCGATAAATTCGTCGTTGCTATGCCTACCAGCGGAGGTAAATTTATAACACATTAAATAATCCATCAAATATGGACTCCCGTGGGAACTTTCGCGCTTCAATGGGTGATTCAAAGTGCCTTAAAAATCACATCGCTTGCAAAAGCGATGTGAATTTTTGTATGAGCTACATTGGACGAGCCTCGTCATTAAGGAACTTAAATTGCTAAGATACACATAATTCGGGCAAATTTAAATCATGAAGTTACTTAAATTATTTTAAACTGTTATTTTAGTACAGTAACATGCTTTGCTTCGGGCCTTTTAAATTCAGTCATGGAAATTACAGCGCATGCTAGTGTTACATAAAACCACTGCCTTGACTCCTCTTTAATGAATGTGATTATGGTAGACAAAAGATAATTAAAATTTTTTAAAACTCAAATGTTACGCATAATTATTGATTTAAGCACAATAATAATTACATTTCAATTGAAAATTAATGAAAAAGCTTAGCTGTGAAAATCTTCCTACAAAAATGAATGTACCTTTTCAAGAAATGCTTTTAATTTTTTTGTGGCTATAACCGTGATTCCAATATTTCGTAGAATTTCTTAATAAATGTGCGGAAAGAAATCCGGGAACGTAATGAGATTGAATTGGCGTTCCCACATTTCCCAGATACTTTCTCTCAGACTCCCTACAATCTAGGAATCAGAACAGACTTGATATTTTTATGCTTTCTATTACCTTACTTTGGAGGTCCCAGCAAGCCCAGGAAATCACTCGGCTATTTTCTTCTCGGCTCATGGGTGATTCAGCAGGTCTCTCATCCAATTCCAGAGTCCCATTCTCCTCCTACTTTCACTCTTGCTTTTTTTCTGTCTCGCTATCACGACAATTGCTGGGTAACTTCTTTTCAGCTTTATGATGCATTTTGTGCTTAGGGCACAAGGGCCACTCTCGCTGTCGCAGATCCTTTCAAAGAACTTCATCCGTCCCTTCCTTATATAATTTCCTCTAGTAACCCGGCACTCGAATCTCTTATCGCCGAAGAGGTGCTTTCTTTCGTATCTCGTTGTTAGCAATTACTTCCTTCGTTCAACTCGTATTATTTTTCCTATTTTGGCATTTCCATTTCACCTTTTTCCTATCTTCTTTATTTTCCATTCCCGTCATCCGCTCCTAACTCCAGCTTATTCCCTACCACTACGATTTCTTCCGTGGCCTCCTGTTTCGTCTGAGTCGGAGCATCAATTTCTTTCGTAGATCTCAGTTATCTCATTTCTACCATTGCGCTGGACTTATATAATCTTAAGGCGACGCGTCACTCCTTCTCCACTAGTCGTATCAATTATTTTTCCGCAACGTACTTCTTGTTTAAAACTTATGTTAAAGTTATTATTTAATGTTAAAATAGTTCTTGGAATGTAGGTAAATTTATGTTATGCAAAAATATTTTAGCCACCGTTTCTGTTTATTTTAAACTATCATCAGGAACTTTGGACATATTTATTTAAAACTCAAATGTTACGCATAATTATTGATTTAAGCACAATAATAATTACATTTCAATTGAAAATTAATAAAAAACCTTAGCTGCGACAATCTTCCTACAAAAATAGATGTACCTTTTCAAGAAATGCTTTTAATTTTTTTTGTTATTGGCTATAACCGTGATTCCAATATTTCGTAATTTCTTAATGAATCTGCGGAAAGAAAAGTTTAAAATACACAGAAACCTTGGCTAAAACTTTTTTGCATAACATACATTGACCTACACTCCAATAACTATTTTAACATGAATTAAACGAGGTCAAGATAAGGAAAAAAAGAGAAAAAAATCGTTATTATTTAAGTAATACATTTCAATATTTTTGATGAATTTTTATTTCCACTAAATAGTTTCGCAGGACGCGTCTGTTGTTACAACAGCATACATAATACGCAAACTTTTCAGCTTCATATTTTATAATTTAAATATGTCCTTGGAATATTTCCACTGGCTTTATTTTCGCAAGACGAGTTTCGTAGCTGCAACAACATTTCAAGAGCATGATGCTTAAATAACGAGACGCGTCGTGTGAAAGTAAATTCAGTAAAAATATTGCAGTGTCTTACAATTTTATTAACTTCCATCACACCATGCGATGTATCGCACTGGATATTAATTTATCATTTTGAAATGTTTAGTGCACCTAAGCAGTGTTAACCCTTTTCAAATTGTACCTCTTTTCAGGTATAAAATATTTATACCGAATTGAAAGTTTTCAAATTTGAGTAAAAGGTAAATGCTGGCAACAGTATGCTTTACATACCTCGACGTTTTCAAGAAGATAGCGTAAATTTTGAACGAGCCCTTCGTTCCGAAAATAGACCGGCTGAGCAGGAAAGATGCATCCCCTTAAGCAACTTTAGCTTTCCTCTCCACCGTATTTTCTCACGCTTATTCGCCAAACCCATTTTCTCATTCTAATCCGGAGAAAAATCAATCATCGTCTTGGACTCATTCCTGAAAGCTCTTTTCAAAGCTTCTAAATTCCATTAACGTGCCCTTCTCATTTTAGCCCTTGAATTTTAACGCTGCATTTCATTCCGAGGGAAGACGCTTCGAGTGGCGTTGACGAAGATTCCACGGATTCAGGTTTACTTCCGCCGGACTCAATTTTGTTCATGAGGATTTTAAAGCGAAAGAAATAATATGTAATCCCAGTCTTATTTGTAAGCTAGAAATTTTACGAACAGAGGAATAGATTACTAATGATTCACTTCATGCTCATCACTAAGCCTAAAATGGTCCCCAACTATAGGAAAATTAAAAAACTGAATGTATTGTGGCACTTGGATTTTTTCTACGAATAATCTTATTGTTTTAGAGAAATACCATCTAAAACAACATTCTTCTCAGGTCAAACGTCTTAGGTCACTCTGTAATTTTCTCCCCAGAGATTTTATGGAATATTATTACTTGTAACGTGGCTCCAAGTCGAAACTCAGCCTTAATGGATAAACTCGTAGTTATAAAGAAAGATTCAATCACGCCAATAAAAACGCCTCGTCTGAATTCGCATGAGTGCATAGATGAAACATAATCATCAACGTGGATCGAATAGCTTAAAACTCGATTTAAATACATTTTCTATTAACTAATGGACATAGGTCGAGCAAGAAATAACTTTTGTAATTCACCACTTTAACCAATCAGCTTGGGCCAAGAAAAAATGCGTAAAATAATAAAAAAACAAACCTATGCCACGGGGTAATAAAAAGGCTATATCCAAATTATTTTTAGCATTCGTTCAAGTTCGGATCAATTATTGCATGGATACAAACTAAGCATAAATAACGAGCTAATAGCTTAAAATTCGTCGATAACCTGAGTAGTTTCACATTTTTTTTAACCTGGCGAACCTCTGCGGATTCTCGATGTCAATTACGCTGCACTTACGGTTCACCCATGCTCCGGGATGCACGAGCAAATGGCCAAAATCAGCGTGAAGTGGCTCTTCATTTAAAGGAACACGATGCAGAACCAGTGAGCATCCCATCTATTAACCATGAGATTCTGAGCGCTATTAAATTACTTGGAGCAGATAAGTGCACGGCGGTGAAGATGGAAGCATGCGAGTATGCATCCAAGCGAACGGTTGGACTGATACGTGATAAAGAGCTAACGCGATATACGATGGCCACGAGGGAACATTTCCATTGCAGTTCTGAAAATCAATTTTGATTGCCTCGGAAAGGATTTCGAAGCAATTTAAAATCAACTACTTTAGATTCCACAATTTCTAAACTATGCAATATCCTTTTTACGATTTGTTAGCATACGTATGCTTTAATTTCACTGCATAATCCCTAGGAAAGAATTGAAAAAATATAAACAGCCTCTACCCCGCCAGGCAACGGGGGAAAATTCCGAGGAAAATTCTTGAAAAAGGATATGCCTGTAAATATATTTTACATCATTTTGGCACTGCATCAATTTGAGTTTCACTCTTAATTCCGCGTGAAATCATCGCAACAGGGGAAACAATAGTATGCTATAAAATTCTCTGATGTTTTGGAGGGGGATCGCTTCCTCTCATCCCCCCCTGGGCTACGCCAAGACCCACTAGTATATTTAAAGGTAGCACATACATTCAACATCTAATAAGTCCATCCATGCGTACGTGAAATACTAACCTCTGTTTTTGAGAATTTGGTGAAAATAAAACCTCCACATAAAACTCTTCAGGCGCGAAAGACATTTCGCGAATTTTCCACGGCTAACCGGAAGGATGAAAAAGCAAAGAAGGCTTCGAATGAATTGCGGAGGACAAGTAATCAAGAATACACAAGAGAAGAATTACGTAATTACGAAAACGCTAGCTGATTGGAGAGCAAAGAAGAGAGCTTCATCAAACCAATCTTTGGATTGTTGACTTATGATAATGACGAATGCTCCAACATCATTAAAACTGTACCCGGGCATAACATGCCACTAAAAATGTTAAATATGATTATAATACAAAATATTCGCGAAAACTGTGAAAGATTAAAAATACAGATAAATCATTTGCACAGAAAATACAACGGTACCATCAATCTTATATCAGCCATATTTTGTCCAAATCCTTTGAAACTAAATCCGTTACGGTGAAATCGACACGGTCGATAAAATGAAGGTAATATTGTAAAATAAATATGAGTATGATCGCATTACTACAATAACAACTCAAGCCACCTTATTTTCCCCCCGTCAAATAAGTTCGTTAGACATAAATCAATACATTTTACACTTGATATTTGATGCACACTCAAACTTCTTCGGGGGTAACTGATATATACTTTTCCATAGGAGCAAAGTAGGAGGCCGGTGTTACTATTACATCCGATCGCTAGTAAGTACTGGCCCCAATAAGTTTCGCGAAGTAGACCTAGCAGCAAATGCAATTGGAAAAACACTTGGCCCTAAACGGTTCGAAAGCGTTCGTCGCGGGAGTGATTGGAAAGCATCGCCTCGGCATCAATCAGGACGAAGTGGCAATGTAAATTGAGATCACGCTTAAAAGCGGCCGAGCACACACTCGAAAAGGGAAAAGAGATATATGTATTCCGCCGGGAGGAAGAGGAAACTTCATTCGACCCACTCTCTCGTCGAGGATCGCGAGAAAAGCAGGACAGCCAACCTAACGACGAGCACGAGAGAGAGAGAGAGAAATGGCGAGGATTTTTGCATTCCCCGTAGCACGTTTGCCAAGAAAGTCTTTCAGATAAAGAAAAATCTCATCGTATATTACAGCATTGGTCTTGAAACTAGGAATATATTCCCGAAAATTTTTTATGGAGATTATTTATTTTATTTATTTCCGTACCACCTAATATACGAGGCTCATATTTGCCATTTTACGACGGGGTGCTCAACAGATTTTACAATTACACGTGCACAAACAACCATTCCCGGTATAGGGGCAACTATTACCCAGGAGGGACTCGAACCCGCGACCTCTTGGTGGCAGGCGAGAACTTTACCCCGCCGCCACCAAGGCTGCAAAAGGTTTTACATAGGGACGTGAGACGTGAACAATAAGTTAGAGTGAAATGTCAAAACTTGGAAGCCGCAGACTGATTTTGGAGGAGGGTTACAAGAACCAGGTAGACCAACAGAAATACTAATGAGCAATCACTAAACGAAGTCCATGCACATCTAGAACTGTTAAAATAAATAAAAAAATGAAAAAGGAAAGACCATCGGACATTTACTCCGGCACGAAAACTTCGGACGGAATGTTTTATAAGGAAACATTCATGGAAAGAAAGGCAGGGGATAGCCGGTGAACTTCATGCGTGAAAGTATTGGATAGAAATTGGATGCGCCTCTTACGATGACATAAAGAGAAAGGCTGAAGATAGAGTTTGTTGGAAGACAAGTCCGCCGCAAAAAGGGCAACCTTTAGAAGGAGAAGAAAGAGAAGGTCAGGGGTGTCGACTACGTTGACGTAAAAAGTACGGCTCAAAAAGTTATACCAGCTATTGGTCCCCTATTTATATCCGAATGAAAATACGATGAAATACTTCATTTCTAATATAAATACACAGTATAAAAGAAACGAGCACGTATTTTGAGTTTCATTCACAAGGCCGTGTAGACGCTATTACAAAATAAGTAGAAACGTACGTTCCTATATTCCATGACGAAGATTCATATCAATGAAATTGATTACATATTTTGATTTCATTCAAACATTTAGAGCCCATTTTCTTTCTCAACTGTTTTACAAAAATCCAATCACCCAGAAAACAGGAGACAACGTCTTCAAAACGGGGGTTCCAATAATTAACAATGCACGAGATTTTCATGCTCTGTCCTGGTCAAGATGGCCGTCATTCCCTGATGGGAGGTAACATAACCAGGTGTGAATCGAACCCGCGACCAGATGCAGGGGAGGACTTTATCCCCTCCCCACCGAGGCCGGCGGATAAAAATTAGTATTGTGGATTTGAAAATGAATCAAGGCATATATACTTTCGTATTTTTTCGGCGAATTATATTAATGAATAATTCTCCGGTTTCTGGACAAGTAAGAAAATTGATATCTAACTTTTCAATGGAAAACTCTTTCATCGTCTTCGGAGCAGTAGTGAGGACGGTGGAAGAGTACATCATTGAAACGTTAGCCACAAGTTTTCTTACTCGGCTATAAAACCGAGAATTATTCCCGCATCTAGGCATCATTTAATAACGAAGAAAACCAGATTGAAACCTGTCTTTTCCCTTCATCAAAATTAAATCACTCAACTTCTCATTTTAACTGCATAGATCGTTGCTCTCTTTTCGATAGTTTGTGAACTATGGAAATCTGCATGAAGACAACTTTCAAAACGAAAAAGTAGCAATACTGAATTATGCATCTACTCAGCACCAAATTGAAAAGAAGCGATAACTACTATTAGCTATATTAATCCGTTCATCCTTGTAATATAATGAATAATGCGTTGATATAATGTAATATAATGAAAAGAAGTGATGAATACTATTAGCTGTATTAATCCGTTTATCCTTGTAATTTAATGAATAATGCGTTATTTATTTATCTTTCATCTCCCTGTAACACATTTATGGCCTTTGCAACGGGAAATCTACAACAATCAACAAAGGACATTTACAGATGCCCATTCCCTGAATAAGTGCCACTTACCTATTGGGCGGGACTCAAACCCGCGACCTTGGGTTTGGGAAGGGAGAGCTTTACTTTGTGGATACGGAGGGTGGCAGTACAAACAGTGTGCACTAGGGTGCCTCGTTTTGCAACTTTTTTTAGGAGCGAATCGTAATACCCGGCAAAAGTTGCGTACCCGAATGGGTATTACAGATATGATTTTTTTTTTAAATCGGTTAATATCTTCTGTTCGCCATTTTGTCTTGAAATTTCGAAATTTTTAACAAAAAACGTTAAAAATGTAAATAATTTAAATTTGGTTTTATCAAGCACTCATTTATTCCAATGGTGTATAACATTGGTCTTTCCTTGGTATTTTAGACCAAACGCGACAGCTCTATTCCTTCTAATTATCGAGAAAATGACCTATTATCGTGTCCCCGAAAGCAGTTTTGTGGGTACGCAACCCGCAACACACAATCTCATTTTTACGCTATGCATGCGATGAATGACGCGAAATACAGATGTTTTTCAGTCAAAAACACCTACATGAAGCAACCTGGGTGTAGTATGTATCTCCTCAGCTTCAAAATGGAAAGGAAAAATGTATCCTGTTACCTGCATAGATCCCTTTATCCTTACAATATAATGAATAATGCTTTAAGTCCACCAGCACCAATGTGAAGCAATGAATAGGGACACTGAGTTGGTCCCCAGTGACGATTTTAACAGAGGTGGTAGTGTACCCCCTTAAGTTGGAGGCCCCGGTCCTACTCCATCCCGGTCCAAACCGTCGAGCCAAAGAACATCTTCGCCCTTCATTCCCTTCCCAACCCACCTTTCCCCACCCCTCCACTACCACTACCTCTCTTCATAAGCCCTACACCATTCCCTCGCCCCAAACCCCACCTCCTTCCACCGACATCTCTCTGCCCAGCAAACACACTCCACTCAATCCTACTTCATTCCGCAGCCTCCCAAATCTCCAAAAAAAAAAAACCAGCCACCCGGGGGGAGATTGGGGAGAGTGGAGCCAACTCCTTTCCCACTACACATACTTTCTCTCCATCTCCTACTCATTCTCTCTCGGAGGAGGAAAGAAGAAAGAATGGAGAGGGATTCTGCGAGCCGACACGAAAGAAACAATCGCATCATCTCGTTTTTGCCCCGATGCCGCTGCCGACGCTGCCTCCAGGGGGCGCTTATCGACCGCTCTGTTTGAACAGCGGGCATCATCAGTTAAAAGAGAGGGGGATTCAATTGCTCCGTTGGGATGCTCTGCCCCGCCCCCCTCTCATTCCATCTCTTCGGCGTGCAGGACGCCCACCGGCCATTCAGTTGAGACAGGAGAGGAAGCGAGGGAAGGTACAGTAGGCATGGAGACCGTGAGGTGAGTAAGAGGTAGCTGGGAGAGGGACACGGATTCCGATATGCTTGATGACTCAACGAAAACCCAGCTAGGATTATGCACGAAGAAAGAATCTCCGGGATAACTGGGTGATGATTTCACAACAACGCAAAGAATGGAATTACTATGGTGAAATGATATGCACTAAATGTATATGAGTGGGTTGGAAGCCAATGGGTACAAGTGATTTTTTTCTCAACAGAGTTAGGTAAGGTTAATTGTTTTAATATATATACAAAATCCTGATTGCCAAGGGAAACGAGTGAGTCTCTGTCCTGTGCTGACATCGAGTGGATGGACATGGAGGGCTCTACAAAGTATCTAATTGATATAGTTTGTTCTCTATACCTAAATTCTGGACCTAACTCTGTATAGAAAAATCACTTGTACCCCTGGGCTTCCAACCCACTCATATGAGATTTGTTAAGTCAAGGTAGTACTAAGGTTCCAAAATTATGTTCAAGTGCACATCAAGGAACAAACAAATAAACGGCCAATAATACGGCATTATTTTTTGTCATATTACATGCACTACTTATAGAATAAAATTAAGATATAATTTAGAATGAGTTTACCCCTTACTGCCCCCGACAAATATTCTCTATTAAATGAGGTAGCGAAAAATACTTTTTAGCTTATGTTAATGTACTCTAGCATAGAGTATACGATTTATTTCATTTTTACGTGTTTAGCTATATATTACCACTAAATTACAATATGACTACCATTTTCCTTTAAAACCACCAAGTAGGGAAATCGAATTGCTAGAAAATGGAAGAGAATAAAAGAGAAAGTTATAGACTATGTGTTACCATAAAAATTAATTACATAATATGATTGTTTACTCTTATCTTTAATCGTTAGCTATGAATAAAGCGTCGGCCGCATGCGAATGGCATCCGAGATGTTATGCAGCACTTTACCATCGCTATTCTCGGTATTTTCCTTCCTCATTTGTGATACTCATCCTTATATTCATAGTTCCGAAATATTTTCTAAACCAGAAATAAAACTTGAGAGATTAAATGACGCAGGAATGTGCCCTGAACAAATTGTCGAGATATCAAATTTGCCCTATAAAATTTGATCTAAATATCCCCACGGGATATATATTAATAAACTAATTAGTCAGATACAGGTTTCAGTACACCCTTCTCATATTAATAGTGTGCAGTAGAGCAACGATTAATTTTGACAGTAGACAGGGGCAGATCCAGGATTTGTTTCTGGGGGGGCACAAGCAAGGTCGTATCCAGGATTTTGTTCTGGGGAGGGGGGGGGCACAAATATACCTCGTAATAGAAAACGAACGCAATGATAATGGGATCGTATTAAAAATCTTGCATATTTTTTAAGGGTCTGGGGGGGGAGGGGCAAGTTCCCCCGTGCCCCCCCCCCTAGATCCGCCTATGAGAGTAGATATGCACTAAAGCAATAACGTACACTATGATTTCAGATGAACAGAAAGTAATAATAATACCAGCATTAATGAGAACCTGTCACCACAAATTCTGAGGATGGTCCCGCAGTTTTTAACGGAGATAGCTTTTGAAAAATTCGGTTGGAACTGAGGTATCACTCTATCAAATAATCTAGACTGCAGCACTTTCATCAGCTTAGGATTTTTTTCCAGCGTACGCATTTGATCGATACAGCCACGTGATCGACATGGCTCCGGTCTGCCTTAATGTTGCAAATTTCCAACGCTTAGATGATTGTGCGAAAAATCCACAGAGAAAAAATCATTCGTCTCCACCGGGATTGGGTGCGTGATTCACCATTGGTTACTCAGCTTGGTACCCATGACGATTACGCGAAGCGTGTAGATCCTCTGCGAATGATTTTTTTTCCTCTGTGGATTTTTCGCGCAATTTGTGCATTGCGGGTGACTCCGTAGAGTTAACACCGTGGCTAGTCCGGGTCAGTGGCGGATCCAGGATAGGGACAAGGGGAGGGCTAAGTGGGGGACAAAATCCCAGCAATAGTGGGGGTCGGAAAAATTACCATTCTACCAGACCGCAAAAAAGTTACTGGAATTTCCACCCGTCGTGTTTCTGACCTTCAAATTCCTCAAGCCCGCACCAATATATATTTAAAATCTTTTCATCCAAACGCGTCTAGATTCTGGAACTCTATTCCGCCAAATATAAAGACGTCACAATCACTACAGTCGTTCAAAAGAAGGCTGTACTCCTATTTGAAGTCTGGGGCTTAATTCAGTCTCCTCAACTCATTAGAGTTATTAAAGTTGTGATGTTTTGAGGTCTGGGGCTTAATTCAGTCTCCTCAACTCATTAGAGTTATCATCTTAAAGATGTGATGTTATCAAAAATCTCTACATAAATATGTATACGTATGTGTGTGTTCATTACTTTCTAAGTTAAAACTTATATTTTTGTGTTATTAGTATCGAGTATTTTACATTTTTGTATAAATATCTACTACTTGTTAGCCTAGCAATAATCTCCATAATGCCTTATTTTTGTCAAAATGCCTTTTATTAAGAGTAGAACATTTCCTGTATTTTCTATTTTTTGCTCTCATAGGTGTTACCTAGAGCATAATAAAAATATTCTATTCTATTCTACCATTCTATCCAGGGTAAATTGGATACCAAAGGGGGGTCTATAGCCCCCTTAGCCCCCCCACCATCGATCCGCCACTGGTCCCGATGTATTCAAATTAGCTTAGATGATTACTACCAGTTCCGGCATCTTTACAAGGGACTACTCCTCCTCCTACCGCCTTACTCCATCACTTAAGTGTGCTCGACGCCCACCGGGCATTCAGTTGAGACAGAGACGGATCGAGATGGAGACACGAATACTAGGGAAAACGTACGAGGTAGCTGTTATAGGGACACGGATACCAATGCCCGGCTCACACTGTGCAAGGTGCTCCAGGATATGTGGGTTACAGTTGATATACTATTTCGCTACACAGAAATAACTGAATCTCAAGCTCTCAAATCATACTCCTCAGCATTTATCCTTCCAGTCACCGGATATTGCTCTCCCATATGGTCCATCGCAGCTCCCTCATCTCACCTCTCTTAACAGTATAATTAGCTTCATCGCCAGAATTTTAAGACGCAGGGTGCCCCACTTTAGAGACACGTCAACCAGCTCAGTCCCATCTTCTCTGTCAATCACTGATCTCTGCCATGAAAGGATTAAAACAGATTTAAAATTTAATTACAATATTCGAAACTCACACATTGATTGTCCTGATTTGCTTACCTCTATTAATTTCAAAGTGCCTAGCCGAGTCACACGTACACATTCCTTACTTCATACGCCTATCCCTAGACTATCCCTCACTAAGCGTTCACACCAACACCGCCTTTACTCCCAACGCAATTCATTGCCAGATAATATTGATCCGTTTTTTCTGCCCTTAAATTAAATTTATCAATTAAAAAATAAATTTATCAATCAAATTGTCAATCTTGCCATGTCCCATTCCCCGGCGAATAAATAACCCTCTCTCTTCACCTTCCTTTGCACGTGTCTTGTATTTTTGTCCTTTACTATCCTTTGCCTGTACTCTTTGTTTTGATTGCTTACGTTTAAATATCATGATTATTACTGCGTCACTGTAAATTGGCATTAATGCGGTATGTGTGCAACTACTTAAATATATAAATATAAAAACGCCCTGAGTTGGTGTAATCAAGCCCTAATTCGGTGCGTTGATCTCTCACTCTTCCAGGTTACCGCCGCGTTGTTTATCATGGACTGACGACAGTTTCGCCGGGATTCCACTAGGCGTCAATAGGTTGGAATGCCAATAAGGGCATTTTCGCCGCGTTTATGTGACCATCGTTCCTCACTGTTGCGCTGTGATTGGCCGGATTCTTTCACTGCTACGGTTTGGTTGGTTGGTTTCTGGAACGCTCGCTTCCAAGCATTAGTAAGATAGTATCCCTGGAATCCCGGCGAAACTGTAGTCAACCTACGACAAAAAACGCGGTGAAAACCCGGAAAATGGAGAAATCAACGAATCAAGATTGCTACGGTAGACTACGAGACAACACCATAATTAGGTAGATAAAACACGAATGAAATGAATGGTGTGAGGCGAGATTTTTCGGAGCATAATAATGTAAAATGGAGTACGTTTGGATGCCCTCGAGCAATGGGAAATGACTAAAAGGAACAAGAGAGGAAAGGGACGGATTAATGATATCGAATACCAAACCCATTCCCCGATACTATCCCTCTTGCCTTAACTCCCTCTCCGCCCTTCCTTTGCTTATGCTTACACCAGATACATAAAATTCCTCAAATCGGAACCATGAGTAGAACACGTGTATGGCTTAATAACAGAGTTAGAACGCGTGCAAAGAAGAGCTGCCAGGTATGTGAAAGGTCGCTACGATAGTCTTGTTAGTGTAACTGACCTCTTAGATAAACTCGGATGGGAATCTCTGTCGGACCGTATTTTGAAAAATAGACTAAACCTTTTAGATAAATTCAAGAGCAGTGTCTTTCTGACGAAGTTAACCATATCTTACGGACGCCAACATACTACGGAAGATCAGATCATATAAATAAAATAAGAGAGATAGATTGTAGAACAGACAGATTCCGAATGTCATTTTTTCCTCGAACAATAAGAGATTATAACGGCAGCAATAGAACTCGAAAATAGATTGCATGACTTGTAGTGTAGCCTACTAACCTATGTAAAAATTAATGCATGTTTCTTAATTCAATTATTATTTCTAACAGCATATAGTAGCAGAGTTTGTTAGTATACGGGACGTTTTATGGACGGTGTGGTGTGCATGTGGGAGTCCAAATGCATGCTGCATGCTGGTGATTGATCACCCCCTGCCAAACACCCTAGAGGTGGCTCGCAGGGAATTATGTAGATGTAGATGACGTATGAATGCGTCTAAACTAGTTGCACGATAAAATATTAAAGTTACATAAATGTACTACATTTACATATTACTCCGCAAGCCGCCTAATAGGCGTGTGGCAGGGGAAGTTACGACACCAACCATTTGCACATGAAAGGAAATGCTCTAACGAAATTACGACTTGCATTTATTAAAGCCCTTTATGGTTAAGGGGAAAAGAAATTCGCATATCAATCCGTTCGGCAAAATATCACTCTTAATTTATCGCTCCTATCGGACCTGGAAATATAGTGGGACTCTAATATTACTTTCTCCGTGTCGCTATTAAAGATATCCATTTTCAATTGTACTAACAATCTAAGCCTAGCGCGCAGTCTCCAAGTGTCCAGCGGCTCCCAGCCTAATTCGCTTAACATCTGAGTAACGCTGTCTGTACGCCCGTAGCAGTTTTTGACGAACCGCGCAGCCTTCCTTTTAATTTTATTCAGTTTGCAAACTTTTGTTTGTTGCAGACTTAAGTTTTTTACTTTTTTCACAGTTTGTTACTGCATCATTTACATATTTCATCTTCGATACAAAACGTTTAGGACTTCAAACAAAATACAAAGGAAAAAATCAAAAGTTAATAAAAGCATTTGAGTCGTTTGGACACCATTTTAGATACATTAAAAATATATAACAATATATAATTTTGATCTTTCCCGGCGTATGATACCAGTGAAATCTCATCGGGGCTTCCACCGGGTGAGTAGCTGGAGCATCGACGTTTCGATGGCTGCTCAAGTCATCGAAACGTCTGCCTACCAGCAACTCACACTGTGGAAAACCCGAGAAGATTTCACCAATATAATAATATACATCTGATCACTTGGATTGAGAATAACTATAAGATAGACATGGTTACAGCTACCAGAATATGGAACTCTTTACTGATAGAAATTTGCCATCTATACATGAATTAAAGAATAAAGTATATAAGTTGTTTAATGATAGTTCATGGAAATTCCCAGTGTAACAAACCATGCTGACGTGTTTGAGTACTGATGTGGATCAGGGGAGAATGTATTCTGTATTCATGACAAAATTTTCTATTATTTTTACGTTTTTATGTTACACCTGAATATTTTCTTTGAATAAAAAGTGATACTGTTTCAAATGTATTTAATATGTCTGAAAATGTTGTGTGGCAAGTTACCCGGGGGTATCAGCATTCGGGATGCAATTGTACGTATAGTTATGCTTGTATAGATTTATATTTTGTTTTTTTTTTGTTTTTTTTCCTCTATTTTTTGCGTTTACTGAGTCTTGTTGTAGTGTTTTTTTTTTTCTTTGAACCTGAGTCAAATTATTTTTACGTAATTGTTGTGCACTTGTAAATTATCTCATGGGCCAAATGGTCCACGATAATAAATTAATTGAATTGAAAAATAACTTAATCATCCCTGAGAGGGAGAATTGATTGTAATATTACTGCGTCAGTATCCGGAAGTATCGGGACCGATAAAAAATCTCGTACGTATTGGTTCTGTAGATAAACGGGCTAACATGTCCGTTATATTGAAATTCGTAGATCTTTATATTACGAAACAAGTAATAAACTCACTTCTTTTGCTTACGCGAATGATGAGAGGTATACTGTAGCTGCTAAAAATAGAGTTCCACGCTTTTGGTACCCGAGTCTCGAGTCTAAATTGAGGCACGCGGTAGCGGAATAAATTTTTCATTGTCCTTACCCAAGAGCAAGGTTCGTTGAACCTTTGGTTAAAGCTATGGTTGTAAAGCAAGGATATTTAATTTTAAAAAAATAGTAAATGCGGTTGTGGAGGAAGTGAGATAAATAATTTTGGACGAAAAAGGTGAAAAATAACACTTCTAAATGGCATACACTCGAAAAAAGTTTAAATTTTGAGCAATCTCACCTGGTAAAACGCGCTGACTAAAATAAAATGAAAATCATTAATATCCTTATATCTATGGCATGATGCCAGAAAGCATTTTCAACGCTTTGGGGTAAACTTAAGGCTGGAAGGCGATACTTGGAGGAACTTGGTGACAGGAAACATAATGAAGATACACTTTTGTATGTTCCACAGGAGTTTAAATACCGACCCAGGTTTCGACAGTACACTATATCACTATCAAGGTTTGGGGTAAATATAACAGCTTCCGAAAGAGACAAATGGGTAAAAAAACAAAGATAAGTCCTTTAAAGAAAGACAATACACAATTGAAATTTTTTAAAGGCATGCCACTGGATATCGAAACTGTACGTCAACATAGACCCGAAAACTCTGGTAATAACCCCGTCAAGGGCTTCAAAGCGTGCCCGCTATCCGGAAATTACGAGCACCCCATCCTAGTCCTCGGAGCCACCTTGAACCATTTCTAGTATAGGTTTGACGCAATTTACCTTCGCGCAATCGGCCCGTAGCATTCAATTGCCCGTTAAAAAGTAGCGAAAAATTGGGACGTTTCCAAAAAACGAAGGAGGTAAACTCTGTGAGCTGAAAACCAGGCTGTGAGAGAAGTCCCCCTTCAGGAATAAGCTCTGCAAGGGAGAACGGAAAGTGTTTCCCATCCAATTCTATTTCCCGGAAAACAATCAAGAGATTCAAGTTTATGTTCCCGAAGCGATAAACGTCTTTCCTAGTGACTCACAGTTGGAGAGGCAGGCCGGGCAAGACACATGTCTTTCATCCGTATCTGATCCACATCTCTGCTGTTATTTCTCCAGGCTAAATTATTAAGAATGGCAGTATTCTCTATACGTTACGTTGATCCGGACAAGGAAGACATTTTTTACGGCATGTTATCATCAAGAAGCTCAGCGTTACAAGAACCTTGGGAAAAGGGGTCCGGAAAAGTGGCTAATCATATAATAGCTTTCTCATGATTGATTGCGTCAAAGTAGTCATGTGAGCTTACGTGTATATCCCTCATCTGGAGAGAAATAGAGAAAATACGTAGGACATTCAAGTTACCCTAAATTGAAGTTAAGCTAGATTTTTAGACACACCACTGACATGTCTCTCCTTTTATATTTAGTTCTGGTGGTCCTTACCGATCAATCACCGAAGATTTTTATCTCGCGAGATAAACTGCAACGGTTCTCCTTCACAGAACAATGGCAGCTCATGCACACTTACTCCTCACATCAACTGAACTCAATGAAAATGGAGGTAATCATTCACAGAGGATCTACACGCTTCGTGTAATCGTCATGGGCGCCAATTTGAGTACCAATGGTGAATCCACGGTATCACGTACCAAATCGTATCGATGAGCTATCAATAAAATAAATACATCCAGCGCTACAGGCTACGAGCACTTCAGACGGACCATTACGCGTGAATGCATCCTGGGTGTTATATTTTTTATTCTCTTTTGTGACGACCGCTTGCAGGGTGAAAATCGAAAACTACGTCACGGTTGAGCGAAGCCTGCCATCAATGAATTTTGCGACTTTCTACCGATGTATATACGTATTCGCCGTCGTTTTTTTCCCTCCGAATCCGTTCTGTAGCAATCCAGGCTATCATTCAAAATTTCAAAAACGTCACCAAACATCTCCCCAGTGACTTGACACAACCATCGAACCATCCTTTCACGAATGTTTATTCGTATTTGAGTGCGCAAAAAATAAAGCCAGCCTCAGAGAATGCTTGGATTGATAGATTTTAAAATAGTTTTTTTTTCGGATACTAACATTTTTTACTTCACAACTAGGCAGATTAATGGACTTATAGCTCTTGGTTCACAAAACGTGATGCATAAAAAGAAGCCAAGTACTAATGAAAAGCCCCGCTTCACAAATAACAAAAAGAAATTGAAGAATTTAGCTTCGGCACCGTGTACTATCAAAAGTTTACATTCACCTGATATGTGATTATATTCTTCCCTGATAACCCTAATATGATGTAACTCTTCTGCTCATGATCCTCATTCAAAATCGCAAAGAAAAATCACTATTAGCTGTTGTATTTTATGGCAGAATCCCAAATTTCCGCATAGCATATTTTTCAAGCGTTAATCCTCAATTTTACCAGCATTACCTTAACAGACTTCCCATGACAGATTATTACAAAAACCAGAGAAGATTACGACAAAATATCAACATGAAAATCTACTGGAACGCATCAAAACTCCCACGGCAGCTACTTTTTTTTGCTTGCTCTCCTAATATCATCTGGATTATCCTCAAGAGCCATTCATTCCCCGAGTCCATTCTGATGACCAGGCCATCGTCTTGCACTTCGCTTCTCATCACAGTCAGTCAGGAGACGTCGAGGACTAATGGGCGAGTCGCAATCACCACAATCGGGTTAAATATTCCCTTCAACGGAGGGATACGGGAGGGGTCAAGGCATAGTGTCCTGCTCTCGGCCGAGCGATGCGAGATCTCTTCCCAGCGATTACCCCAGACGTAAAGAGGGCCACGCTGACACTCAAGGTTTTATTGCAGGAAGTTTATTATTGGCCAAATGCGTCCATTATTCCTCCGACTCTTCCAAGGCTACGTCCCTCCGATGTAGCAAAAGAGATCACCTCTGGGAGTCATTCCAACTTGACGAGCATGTCGTTTTAAAGGTACTATTCTCAACGACGAAAAGCTAGCCCACCGGAAAGTAAAAGTATAACAGCGTGACTTGCGACGACTACCAAGGCCGTAGCCGGGGGGGGGGGGGGTTCAAGGGGGATTTATCCCCCCCCTCCGAAATGAAAAAAATTAAATACATACTTTATGCTTGCTTAGTGCTCACACGACATTATATAGCGGAGCAGGGACATCTAGTAGTCCAATGCGACTTAAGTCAATAATTATCTAAGCGAATTTGTAGGTGCAGTGTGTGTAGTTGTAGTGCAGTGTGTGAAATAATATTGCTGTGAATTAGTAGAGAGGTGAGTGACTTATGAGCCTCCTGAGGGATCGCAGAATTGACATCGACACCGAGGAGTTAATTCATTTGGTCACTGCAAAAAAAAGCTAGAAGGCTAAATTAAATTTTATAATAATATTTTTATATTTTCCTTTAAGGGTTCATAACAAATATGTATATTTAACCGTTGGCGCTATTTTATCTGTCTTATAAAAATAACTTTATGTTTGTCTACTATTCCATAAACCCCCCCGAAAATATTTTCTGGCCGTAGCCTTGACGACTACCGAGAAATAATCTGTAATGCAAACAACAACACAAGCTCCAACAAAAGCTTTTACATAGCAAGGACTTAGCCCTTAACCAGTTACGTGCAATTCTTGTCTGGGAGACCGCAATAAAACAAAAATTCATAAAACGTTGCAAAGTCATTCTTATTGCTTATTTTAATGTTTCTTTGACTTCTCAAATACTATAAAACTTATATCTAATATTCTTACTATTACTAATATTATTAAAACTTATATCTAATATATATAATCATTCCCAACACGGACCAACTTTTTTAGTAAACATTTTCATTTGAAACAGGATCAAAAAACTGATATCAAAAACACTCGAGTTAATATTATTATCGTACTTTTTAATTAAGTACTAAATTATCCACGTCATGCAACTAAAAATGCTTCCTTACAAATAATTTATTATTATTATCCTTGAAAAATCACTAGGAATCGTTTTTAACTACTTTTTGAATTATTTCCACCATCATAACGTTTATTGGTTTTTCCAATTTAGCGACGTGAGATCTCACAGACCGCTACTAAAATTCAGTTGCAAATTTCCCTAAATAAAAAACAACAACGTTAAAGAGTGCTATGTCCTTAGTATACAAAATTATGACGTTCACGAGGATTATAGATATTTGGTAACATCAATTTTGAAAATATTCATTATTTTAGAAATGCAGCGGTCTCTCAGACTGCACGTCACTGGTTAAGGGTTGATTTTCATGTCAACATTTCAGCGTAATAACAAAAAAATACTTTCTCGTGCCTCAGTAGAAATATCAGACGCATTTTTATTTGATCGACGCAGATGAGAAGCAAAACAAGCCGAAAGTAATTAATGAAATACTTTCCCAAAAAGAAACTTGTCATCAAAACAGTCAAAATGCTCTGTCATTCCTATTTCACTTTTCTCTCAAATTAAAAGCTGAATAATCATTTACGTAATGGTACATTACGACGAAAATTGTTTTTGTGTTTTATTAATTAGGAAAATACATCAGACAAATACTCACGTCGGCCTCAGAATTAGCACATTTTTTTATTTTCTCCGCGCTGCTGAAAAACATAACAAGCAGAAAATAATAAACGAAATACTTTCCGATGAAGATACATGTCACCTAAACAATCAAAATGTTCTGTCGTACCTATTTCAGTTTCTCTCTCAACATAAAAGCTGGATAATCATTTACGCAACGGTACATTGCAATGAAAATTTTTGTCTTTGTATTCTATAAATTAAAAATAAACAAAAGACAAATATTCACGTTGATTTCAAGTTTTCTTTCAATAATCCATCCGAAATACCCATCCGGGATTGAGGTTGAATTAGCATCACATTCTGATGTGAACGAAAAACTCATTAGAAAATAATTAGCCGAATCATTTTTTTTATAACAGACATTCGCCTATTTTATCCAATGCTGAAGAAAGAAATCAAACATGAGATAATTAAACTGGAGTTTGGTATAATGGTGGCCAGGCCACAACCCAGAGTTCCGTGTCACCAGTGCGTGAAATTATCACCTCGAAAGGTGATTTTGCAATTTTACCTAATACTTTGATACAATCGGCAAGAAAAATGCTCCTCTAAATTAATTCTAAAAAAATTCCAGAAATAATATTTCATTTAGGCTTCATAATGCAACCGCTTTCGAGATCATCATCCCTTGCAGTGGCGCAGCGAGGGGGGGGGGGGGTTTGAGGGATAAAACCACATAACATAATTAATAAAATATCCCTCAGAAAGCCGTAAAACTCACCATTTTGAAACATTTATCTTAAAATTCCGCAGCAATTTATTAATCTCGTACGTACCGCTTATCCTGGTGGCTATTCCATACCCCCACACATCCCGGTATTAGTTGCACCTAAACCTCCCCCCCCCCCCAGCCTTGATTCTTAGCTGCGCCCCTGATCCCTTGCGATAATATTTTGTAAATAATCAAATACTACATAATTTTTTTAGAAAGGCAAATATTTTAAAACCTTTTTTGTGAGCCAAAATGAACCTTTCCTTTGTGAATCAAAATGACGTATATAAATTATGTTTTACCTTACTCCGCTTGTTATTGTGGAATTTTTACGACAATAGCGATGCCATCTATGAGACGGATAGTTTCTTTTTGCGTTAAGAAACTTTTACATAGCCTTCCTATAGTAATGAAGTAAATCAAACAATTTAACGACTATTTATTTCATCTCACCAATATTTTCTGGCCAGTTCTACCATATCTTCCTTAAATAATATACACACACCGCAACTGTCAGAGGACAAGAGAACGTAAATCGTTTTCCTTTCCTGTTTTTCTTGGAACGACCACACTTGTTTTGGATCGCGATTCGTGCAAAAGGTCAAAAATATCCCAGTCACCGTGCCAAACCGTGACACCAAAGTTTCCGCACATAATCTTTTACTTTCTCCACCACCCCGAAGTTTTTGATCAGTTGGCGCGGACTCAAGAGAACGTTACCACCTCCCCCTTGCGGACATTATAATCACTACGGAGCTAGTGAAAGCAAGCGAGGCCGTTTTTGCCCCTCGTTCGCATGTATATATAGGTCATAATTAGCAGGGGGACACCATTGCTCATCACTCTTCCCCTGCCAGGTCTCCGCCGCAAGGACACTTCGATTGGCTCGGAAAGCCTTTACCCTTATCACATCCCTTTTCGGCCAAAGGGACGCAATGACAGATATTTCCGGGGGCCCAGTCCATCTCTCTCCCTCTCGAATGAGAAATTGGGAGGATTCGTACGATGACAAAGACAAACACACTCAAGATGAAACAGATGCCTACAAGACCCGAAAGATTGCCTCGAGCACACTATTGCCGGTCGGCCGCATCAGACCGGCTTTACGAGGAGAGAGAAATGAGAATCAATGGCTCCCTTCGGTTGCGGTACAAAGCTATAGCAGTCGGACCACTCCACCCTGAAATAACTGTCGCGTGCCTCTCCATTTATAGCCTGGCATCGTTAGCTCGTTTCCGCTCAGTAAAAAAAAAATTCTGCTTTCGATTGTCAAGATGCTAAGGTTAGTCGCTTCCATGGCCGTTTTTATAAATCCAGTGAAATATAGCGGCGAACATCAACTTGTTACTTTAGAATCTCCCGTAACCAAATAGTTACACGAGGTAAGAATGTTTTTGTGCTCTGTCGGCTTTTTCGAAGTCTTATTTAAAAATTATTGCTTTCGCACATGGACTCTACTGATGTCAAAAAGTAGTTTACCTTTGCACCTGGCTTAATACTCGAGGAATAACTATATTTAATTATTGTTCAAGTCGTTGAAAATAGAGCAAAATGAAGTCAACTACTGTGCTACTTTATTTAACTCTGCTACATAGCCAACTTCAATCATTGTATTATTTTGCAATTAGTTACTAACTTGCATTTAACTTATTTTGCAACACTAATATTAAGACAATGTTTGCTAAATATGGCATATACACTCTTACTTTTCAATCCGAAACCAGTAACGATACCTCACAGCCCATTTGAACGGTAGTAAATTAATATTCTTATATTTAAATTTTCACAAAAATTATTCAAATATTCTTTTCTCGGTCGCATCGTCTTAAATGCTTTCTTCAGTCTTAACATCTTCGGACGAGAAAGTAAAAGAAAGGTGCTATTTCGCTCTCGTCCGACCGCACCTTGAATATGCAGCGAGCGTATGGGATCCGGTGCAGAAAGACTTAATCCGCAAACTGAATGAAATACAAAGGAAGGCTGCGCGTTTCGTCCAAAAACAACTACGGGTGTACAGACAGTGTTACCCAGATGTTAAGCGAATTAGGCTGGGAGCCGTTGGAGACTCGGAGGCTGCGCGCTAGGCTTAGATTGCTTGAACAATCGAAAATGGATATCTTTAAGAGCGACACAGAGAACATGATATTAGAGCCACACTATATTTCCAGGTCCGATAGAAGCGATAAATTAAGAGAGATTTTTTGCCGAACGGATAGATATGGGAATTCGTTTTTCCCCCGAACCATAATGGACTTTAATAAACGCTAGTCCCAACCTCGTTAGAGCACTTCATTTTTTTAGTAGTAAACGGCTGGTGTCCTAACACCCCCTGCCCCGAACAACCACACGACTTTTAGGCGGCTCGCGGGGTATTATGTAGATGTAGATGAACTACTCATTTCCCGTAGTATTAACTATCTCAGACCTATCGGCGGTAATAATAACTAGTTTGCTGGAAAACCATTTCTATCACGCTCACAAATAATTATTTATACTACATTTATATTTTATTATTTAAGCTACATTTATAGCACACAGCCCCTCTACGTAAAGTTCTCGCTGGCATGACGGAACGAGCAAGGAACTCAACTTAAACCGTAAATATCTTCATAAAGGCGAACATACAGAAGCATAGTGGAAAACTTATACGAGAAGAAGTTAAAATTTGCATGAGGGGGAAATTTAGAGGTATAAAAATAAAAGATATTGAGTGATATGAATTTCAGAGTATCTAAAGTGAAAAGACCCACGCCATAACGGATCAAACTTGACCGATAATATGTTATGAACAACCTTGGAGCTTGCCCCGGATTAAGCCAAAGGAGAGTAATTTCAAACATTCAGGGTTCAAGTACTATTTCCTTTTTCTGGTCTATATTAGCTTTAATAAAATGAGGAAAAACGAATTATCATATTTATCTGTACAGCGAAGACTTCCAAGAACAACAAAAGAGCGAAATATTGCACCAATCACAGCTCAGACCGCAAACAATCACAGAGTACATTTTAAAAACCTCCAATAGATTTGAGGACTACCAATTAGTAGAACTGAGGGGGTGCGTCGACAGCTAGGTTATTTTGCACCGCTACCCAATCATTAAATTAATATACTTAATATAAAACCAATAAAATAATAAGATAAGTACTTTACACTTCAACAGCATAAAATAGGCAGGTATGTTCAAATTTTTTTTAAAGACTCATTTCTTTGGGAAACAAAATTGTATTATTTAAATAGTAGAGTGCTCTCCTAGAAGGAATCCAAGGTCACCCACTTTAAACCGTCTCCGCGCGTCACGGTACTTGACACACACTGCCAGGATACGTCGAATACTAAAAGGGCACCTAAATTAAACGGACTGAGGAACTTGGTTCTCTTCAGTAAAGATAAAGGCGTTAGTCAACCGTACTCAACCGTGTCAGACTAATTATACGCATTGCTATCTTGCCACGTGCAAGAATATAATAAAGTTAAGCTCTTATTCTGCAATACGCACCCCAAGTAGATTTACGCAGTGCTGAGATGTTGTTAAGTAAACAGCACACGTTTTTCTCCCGTTTTCAACTCAAAATTCACGACATTTGCGTAAACTTTGTTTGAAAAATGGCCACGCGGACTCTACGGAGCTGATTTTTGCATAAAAACGTGCTTCGATGGGGATGGTCCAGATGAAGTTCAATCTCCGAGCGACTGACACGATCAAAGATCCAGAGGTCTGGGCTTTTTTGACGTGAGACCGATCCACATTGAAGCTGCGTAAGTATACATCGGGCGAAGTAGAGCAAGCAGACTCCTTTTCCGAAGAGGAAGTCACGGAGCTGTCAGGGACAGGAAGAGTAATAGGCAACGTCCCCTGACAGTGACGGTGACATTTTTTCTGCGACGGTCTATCGTCATGCGTCTTTCTAGGACCATTCCAACAGAAGAAGTGGTGCTCCTTTGGAGAGCTTCTTCTGCCATAATATTATTTCCGAAGAGGCATTATCATTATTTGCCTGAAAACAGTAATTTCCAATCTACCTACGATATAAGTCTTATTTCTAACCAGCGAGGGCCCTCAGGCTTAATTACACAGGCCAACAAAAAAATTTTGTTAGAAAACTTTTTTATTTAAATAGTTTATATTTATAGATTTTTATGTGCCGAATCCAAACCTGGCCTTAGTTTTTTTTATCACCCATAATTTCCAAGGAATGTGTATTTTATTATTTAGTCTAATACCCCTATAAGGTATATAGGGAAATCAATGAAACACTGCATTACATCATAAAATTGTTTGTATTTACTGTTCACTAGATCGTGATAAAATTGTTTGTATTTACTACAGCGTGATAATACAGGATTCACTTGTCAACTGGAATTGGTCTACATTTTCTTTCCCTTTTTCCCTTGCAGCTTCTTGTGCAGCTTTTTCTGCGATGAATCGCTTGCTGAACTTCTCGGTGAAGTACCAACAGTAATCCCTCATTATCTTCGTTCATTAGATCTACTTTTTCAATTTTATTATAACTATAAAAAGCTGTTAAATTCTAAAAATATTGCTTGATTTCATAAATTTAACTGAAAAATGTGAATAAATGGTGGGTGATACAACTTTAAAACCATGATATTTGGATTCAGCAACTTAAAAAACATAAGAATAAGGTATTTTCAGTAAAAAAGTTTTTTCATTGTTGGCCTGTGTTATTAGCCATGTCAGCATTTTTTCACGCTTTTTAATAACTTAATACGTCACGATTGTTTTATCGATAGAATTTTGGGATTGATTTTTGTCCACTTCCCAATGTCGGATCGCCTTGACATTTTGAACACTTCCTAACTTCCGATGACAGTAAAATATTCAACAATCAGACAAATTTCCATTCCATTGTGCTCTAATCAACGAACTAAATAACCAAATGAAAACAAAGTTTTAAATTTTCTCAATATATGGCATTGGTTTCTCCTAGAACTTTAGACTATGAAATTTGTCGTAGGCATTCAGAATCAGAAGGCACAGTCCCTTCCGAAATTTTGTGAAACAAATTTGAATTTTTGAATCGATTTATTTTATTAGTTTAAGCCCAGCTATCTTATTAGATCAGCTATCAGTTAAATAAATCTAAAACACAGCTTTTTCCATAAACAGTATAAAAAGCATTAAGTAAAAAAATAATCTTTCTATGACATGAAGAATAAAGCGTGAGTGTCAATCGTCACCTATTTGGCTCCACTAAAGTCATTTGCAATAAACCTCCGAAATCAAATAAAACATCACCCACGCTTAACTCTCCGAGTAATGAAAATTTTATTTTTTACACTGTAGAGAATTTTATAGTTTTATAATGCAAAAGGCGTGTTTTTTATCAATGAATAATTAATGGTGGTTGCTACGTGGCAGTCGTGTTTGTTTGGTGTGCCGAAATGCTACCTACGGTTCGCAGCACTAACCAATTACTGAAACAAAATATTGAAACTTTCGCATTATTAAGAATATAAGAGGAAAAAAGATAGAAAATGAATCACTGAAATATTTTAACGTTGATAGTTTTAGTTAACACATAATTAGTTTTCATTAATATTATTATACTTATCCTGCTTCGATACTGCAAAATGAAATGGAAATAAAAGTTGCAATCTGGTATGCATGATACTTGGAGGAGGCGACCGACAGCCGAGGTCATTTGCACCATGAGAACAGGGTACGGAAGGAAGGGTGGAGAGAAACCCGGTGTCGGCATTAGCCAGCTCTTAACGAAAGGCGCCTAGGGGACCACGGCTTAACGTCCCATCCGACGGACGGAGTGTTGCGCTTGAATTGTCCTCCACACAACACTCAAGCAGGGATTAGGCAGTCTCTGAAAATCCTCAGTAGAATTCGAACCCGAGTCCACGGGGTTGAAAGCCAAATCCACTCCAATCACCACCCCAACCCGTCCCCCCTCGCATTAAAAAACAGAAAAACAAAAACTTTTGTCGCGGCCAGCCAATCAGACCCAACACGCGAACTCGGATTAAGCCATTTCAACCTTGGTCCATGTGTACTAGATGAAAATTGATCTTTTCTAAGTTTTTCTCTGGGCAATAGTCATGGAAACAGAGCTTAAAGTTCTTTATTGATGATTAAATGAGAATGATGAGGGAAGGATAGGTCCGACCGTAGTTTACGTGGTTTCGATGAGGTTGATTAGAGAAGGGAACGGGGTTCCGAAACAAGAATACTTTTTAGAAGGGCATGGGGGAAAAAGGAATTTTCCTTCGGCAGATTTCAGTGTGTTCGTATTTAAAGAGAGGGAAAAGTTTTAATGGATCTAAACCAGAGTGGGTTTAATTCTGATGGAATGAAAGTCAATTCAGAAATAAATGTTTCGGCGAAGAAATTTCATTTTTTTGCAAAGGAGGGAAAGGAATTAGATTTTCCGAAAACATGGTGAAACAATTATTAACTGCTCATTATTTAACAATTAAGCTCCTTTAATTAGTTCAAAGCCCTTATTTCTTTTACCGGCGACTACGAAAACGACGATTATTTTTTTAAATTCATAATTACGATAAAAAGGATCGCAAGATGCCATTTGCGTATTATGACATTCCCTCCAGAGAGAAGGAATGGGTATCAATTAAGTTCATTGACATCTCAATGGTTCAAAACAAAGTCTTAAAATACATTCCGATACGCAGAAGCAGACTTCCTAACAGGAGCATTATTACCGATAACAAAGGAACTAAGAGCTATCACTTGAACGAAAACGAAGAGTTATAGAAACAAGGATTTAATGGCGAAAAAAAACAAAATTTTTTGCCTCTAAATATTTATTATCTACATTGGGAGACCCACCGGAGGATACTTCAAGCTCTATTGCCGGACAAGAGCTTCAACTCTTCCAGATGCATCTTGCTAATGGCTTTAAAACCGCTAACAAGAACAAATATTTGACTACATACTTGGAGGCCAAACGAAACTTCATTACTCGAAAATGTAACTGTATGGAAAAATAGAAACCCTACCTTAAAGGCTCCATTGTCTCTAATGACCTGTCGGCTCAAAGAATAAGACCATTCCCATGTCCGTGTAATACGCGACACTGGATAAGTATTTGTGAACTTTGAAAATGCTAGTGTTCAAAACTAACGAACAACTCAAAGCACTGCATGTAACAAGCTAATTTCTAAGCAGCCACGCGTACGGGCACAAATACGCATTGGAGATTAAACTCGCCATAAATAAAATCATCGGATCAAATAAAAAAATCGTCCCGGTTGCGTCAAATGATATTTTCATGGCAAACTAGTTAATGTAAGCTGAGAACTGTTACTTAAAAGACGATGCTTAATATTAACAGAAGAATTAAATAATAAAGAAAAATTAAACATTGCCATCGATTCTTCAATTCATTTGTTGACGAGTGAGCTAAGGAAACCACTGGATACATATCTAATCATAGTATCTCAAAACTTAGAAAGGACGATGGCATAATATATGAATGGTGATCAAAACATTTTTCTGCATCATTTCCCTGAATTTTGTCCATAATACCCTTAGAAATTACTTGCTACAGTTACATAATATTTTTCATTCCCCAGCGTATGATACTGGTAAAATCTTTTCGGGTTTTCCACCGCGTGATTTGATCATAGGTCGACGTTTCAATAGCATGCCCTGAGGACAATAGCAGAGGTAGCTATCGAAAGTTCGTCGTATAAGCAACTCACACGGTAAAAAACCCGAGAAGATTTCACCAGCTTCCTATAGGTTATGCTACAGGTTTCCGAAAGGGCACGTAAATAAATTCGGGTAAAGGGGGGCAGAAAAAACACATTCCTCATCATAATAGATTTACATTTAGTTTTAATTGTCCGATAAGAATTAACACACTTCTCATAATACTAGAATTTTTATATTATGAAAAAATATTCTGAAAAGAGATGAACAACATAATGATTGAACATGTGTTACTAATTCTCCGAGTTTGCCAGCTTTACATGGTGAGTAATGTTTGGTTACATAAGAGCTCTAATCAATGCTATATGACATCAACGTTGCCTGCATTCGATCAAAAAGTGTGGCAGATAGCGCTGACATTTCGCGGTACATAGCTTTTTGGTCGCCCTGGGATTAAGGATGGAAAAATGTCCGTCAATGCCGATTTTGCGGTCAATCGATTTTTAATCGAAATAAAAAGCTCGACTTTTTCCACATAAATAGAATTTTGAGTCAAAACATCGAAAAATTGAAAAAATCGACTGTTTTTTTTTAAACAAACAGTCTGTGCAAAAATGTGTTCATTATTCATTCTTAAAACACTAAAAATGCACATTTGTGTGGTATAAAAAATCTACTGAGAATATATGATTGAATCATTAGTGGTAAAAATGTACAAATGCGCGCACATTTAAGTTTTGGGATCACCGCTACGGATCATTCGGATTCACTAAAATCTTTACGGAATATAAACTGATTGGGATGCTTTCTTGATGATCGAGGGCTTGCCCTACAAATTTTACTGGCCTTAGGCAAAAGTCTTTCCCATGGGACGGATGATGTTGTCATAGGCTGGTGGTGACGCTGCCAAGATCCAACTAAATGATCAAGGTCGAAGTTTAAAAATCGAGTTTGGATAGAAACTCGAATACCATGGCTCGATCTCAATTTCTTCGATCTATCGCTATTAACACTCGATTTTTGTTTTTAATCGAAATCCATTTTTCCATCACCCACTGGGATAGGAAAACGTGGGAACGTAGGAGGATAGCACATCTGGCACACTGTGCTGCACGGTATAAGGCACTAAATAATTACTAATTTCATGGAATTTCGATTAAAATCGAAAAATGATTCCAAGATGCAAGACGCTTCCTTATATTTTCCCTACCCAATTCTGCAAAAATTTCATTTCCTCGTCTAATCCTAGTTTTCCTAGATTTCACTATTTGTGGTCACCCCAAATATTGATAAGGCCGTTTTACACGGTACACGGAATTGCGCAATCTGACGTACTTGCGAAGGCGCAATCAAAATTGCGTCGTGTAAAGAGGTGAATTGCAAGAACACATGCGAGAATGCGTGGATGCGAGACGGCAAAATAGCCCGTGTTCTAATTTCGTTCATGCATTCGCGCAATTCCACGCCATTTTAGAAATTAATGCAGCTCTAACCTGCGCAATTCCGTGCCCCGTGTAAAACGGCCTATAAAGATAGAAATCTTGAAATTATTACCTGGAGCACAACGTGAAAATGCTTTCTTTGGAGGTGAAGAGGGAATCAAAGGACCTAATGATTAAAAGAGGAGAAAATCAAAACCACTGTGAAACATTTTAACCCCTGATATTTGCTTAAGTTATCTCAATTCACGATTTTGAACGTGAGAGCCTATTTTCAATTGGCATTGCAAAGCTGGACAAGAATTAGTTCGCTCTGAAAGAGCAACCTTCGTAAAGGAATAAACTGGTAACAATTAGCAAAAGTAGTCACAGAGAAGTAGAATTTTCGACGAATAAAGTAAATCATTAGTATATGAAGAATTAATTAACTTCACTGAATAATTTCGAACGTGGAAATCTCAAGCTTCATTTCAAGGTACTACCTACCTTTAAGCTTAAAGAGAAGTGAATCCTGATAATGATTGTGATTACTACGCCATTATCACGAGCACAAGTACAGCTAATTCTAGTGGAGGAGCGATTAGAGTCGTAGAATTAAACGATGCAAAGATGACAACAAATAAAAACGCAGTCTTAACTCCATTATTTCTAATGAAGAGACTGCTCCGAGAAGTTCAATTTTTAACTATCCCTGCGAAATTGGAGATGGAAGAGAAAATGTTAAACTTGCTCTAACGTGCACCAGCTATCAGCAACAAACCAAACGCTAAAAACAAAAGAACAAGGAGTAATATTTAGAGCATTTTAATGATGTCGGGGAAAACAAAACTCTTGAGCCTTCAGTATCTTACTTTACTAGGGAATCTACAGGAAACGGCATTCCAGCTCCCAAATAGCATGTGGAAATGATCATAGTTTGCGAAATGCGCAATGGTAAAAATAGTGATTATCAAACAATTTTTAGGAAGAAAACAAGGGCTAATATTTTAGGTGAAGATGATGATGAAGAAATAGGGACAGTGGGATATTATGACGAAGAAATACAAAACCCTTACCTCTTAAGTCTGTTCATTATCTTCATCGATGATATCGCCCTAACCCAAAAGGTAACCCAAAGTCCCTTTCCAAATATTGAGTCAAAGCTAGGCATAGATTTTTAAATGCATCTCGTTATAAATGATTATCAAACCATTAACAAGAACATCACAAGAAATACAATGATAACGTTATAAATATGATGGAGGGATAAGGTGAAGTTAAAATCTCCCGAGAAATTGTAAGAGAAAAGATAAGAGCTTATTTAGAAGGACAAGAGTTGGAAAACCATTAGGGAACAAAGAAACTAGATTAGAATAGGAAGAAATAGAGACCTGCGGATTACCAATGTGAGTATTGTGGGACTGTAAATAAATTAACGAGAATACACATAAGGATAATTAATTTAATAGCAGAAGGAAAAGGAAAAGCTGGTATTTAATTATGGAGACAAATAAATAAAAACCTATACCCAAGTCTTCATAATTTTTATTGAAGAGTATGCTCCAGAAAACCACAATAACAATTCAAAATAGCATGTAAATACTGAAAATGGGATGTAAAAAACGTCTATATTAAGATGCTGGTTATCGAACACTTAGAAATTACACTCATAAGGGCTTCTACTTTAAATGAACAATAAGAAGAAATGGGAATAAATGTTTCTTAGTCTTTGTCGATGAAACTGCTCCATGAAACCACAATACCACATCCACATAGCACTTTAAAACGGAGCATGAGGTGTGAAATGCACGTTGATAAAGTTGGTGATTATCACAATCAATAAGATACTATACCACACGCAAGGGATACTATTTTAAGTGAATTAATTATTAGAAAATGCAATATTTCCACAGTATTTATTCGAACACAACGCTTTTCGTTGCTACAAAATTATCAAGAGCTGTTTCGTTGTTACAACAATATTAATGTTCTTTTAGCAACGAAAGGTATCGTGTTCTAATAAATCCTGTGGAACTATTGCAATATTTTAAGTCATAATAACTCCCATCCCATGGTGCCGCCTATCATTTAAGATATACTTTGAGTGAAGAGGAAGAGGGAATAGGAAGATTGGAATATGATGATGACGGAGGAAAATAAAACCCCTAATTCTCAGTCATTATCTACATTGACGAATTATAAGTCTCTGTCTCCATGAAATCACAACACCACTTTCGGATAGAATGATAAAACGAAACATGATGTGAACCATGCCCGTTGATAAAGTTAATAATTATCAAAATATCGAGAGGAACTACTACAAGTGCTACTTCTTAAAATAAAGACAAAAGACGAACAGGAAAATTGGGGTATAATGATGACAAAGAAAAATAAAATCCCTATTTATAACTCATTTTCTACATTGACGGGTCTTAGTCTTTTTTGACGAGGCTGCTCCATTAAACTACAAGAAAACTTCCACAGAGCATATTCAAACTGAACATGAAATATGAAATGTATGTAGAAAAAGCAGATGATAATCATAACAATAAGACGAGCACACGAAGGCCTTCTATTATAAGTGAAGAAGAAGGAGGGATAGGAAAATTGGAATGTAATGATGATGAAGAAAAATAAAACCCCTGTTTCTCAGTCATTATCTAACATTGACGAGTTCTCTCGTGAAAACCCCAAGTTCCATTTCCGACCGACAGAGGGGGTTGGCAAGAGGAGGCAATACGTGAGGGACTCGTGAGGGAGAAAGAAAGAGAGAGGAGGAGTCCGCCGCGGTCACAAAGGCTTGAAAAGGGGAGTATCGCATGCCTCGGGGCGGCGCCCGCCATACGGGATGCAGGAAGCGGCGAATCCAGAAAAGATGCTCTCTCCGGTCTGTATGGGAGGAAACGCCGTCCCGCAAGGCGAGGGAGGAAATGAGATTCCGATTGCGAAGAGGATGAGGGGTAGGGGAATGTCAAATGGGGCGTGAAAGCATTTCCTGGCCGAATGAGAATGGAGGGGAGAGAGAGAAAGAGAGGAGGGGCGAAAGACTATATGAGTGTGTGCGAGGAAGGTCTTGTGTGGAGGGGAGGGAAGAAAGAAGGGGTTGCAGGTTTTGAGAAAAAAAAATGAGTTGCATGGGGGTTGAAAAAAATATTCGAATGGAGTTGAAAAAAAAAGAGTTGAATGGGGTTGGAAAAAAAGAGTTGAATGGGGTTGGAAAAAAATAGTCGAATGGGGTTAGAGAAAAAAAGTTGAATGGGGGGTTGCGTGAGGGACTTTTTTTCGGAAGGAAAAGGGGGATGGTATATTTTTTTCTCCTCCCTCTCTCTCTCTCCATCCAAAAGGACCGAAAATTCATAGCCCTCGAGTTTTTATGCGCCCAAGTGTTCCCCGCGACTACGGGCTGGCCGTAAATGAAAGAAAGGTTTTCGAGGTTAGGACTCATAACTTGGTGGTGGAGAGGGAGAACCTTCCTTACCACCCTCCAACCCCACCACCACCGCCCAAGTTGGGCTATTATAAGCGCCTGTATTATTATGGCGTTGCGGCAAGTTAAATTAATGCCGTGAAAGCCATCGCATCATGTTATTTAAGGTTATGGCTGGCCATTAAAACCTACTGGTGGAGGTTATTCCTTCCACCGAGTCGTAAATTCCATGCTGATTAATTGATTAGCGAAGCGAACCACTCAAAGTGGTGGGTTTCATAAATTACCTGAGTAAAAAAATATATATACCTATACTCTTCGTTAGCAATGACGGTATCATGAGCGCAAGATATTCTTTTATAGTTTTCGATAAATATGGTTCATAAAAATAATTTAACGTCATGACGTGTGCGCACGTTCAGCGAGTCTGATGGTTATTTTGGTCGTTCAAAAATTTTATTTTCAAATTTGATTCCCATTCCAGCAGTCAGAGGATTTTAAATCTCTCGGTTTTGCGTGAAATATTATCATACACGCACGAAATGCAGAAGGAAACTATCATAACGAATGAGGGAATTGACTTCTCATTAGAGAAATAGCTTACTCTCGCTTATACGATATACCATGTGCTGGTGATTCGCTTTGCACGTAGAATATCGCCAAATGAGATACAAATGTACTCTTACTTCATGACAGCTGCTTACCGGCATTGAAATTCACATTCATTATCATTAATAAATATCACGTTAACAGGGAGTCAAACAACAAACTATTGGATTTCAAGGAAAATTAGCAAACATCAGTATAAGACTCAGACATTCTCATCAGACCTCTACATTACAGATCTTTTGAGAATTCTGGATAAGGTAGGTTTTGAGCAGATAAAATGGTGGATTTTACATGGGTTGGGGGAACGTCAGGACCATAACTGGGCATCTCGTCGACGAATATATATTCCGAGAATCTCTTCCCTTTCAGAGTTCATAATTACAACAACAACAGAATCGTAAATTTGGGTACAGTGAGGCGTTAGAGATGTGTGTATGGAGATGAATGAAAAAGGTGAAGTTGATGGAGAGGAGGATGAACGACGAAGCGCTGGACATGGTGGGTGAGGAGAGGCAGCTTCTAAGTGAGACACCGAGGAGACAGAAGGTATGGATTGAGCGAGTACTGAGCAAGAAGGGGATGTTGAAAACAATGTTGGAGGTTAGAATGCTGAGTGAACGAGGGAGAGGAAGGAGGAGAATATGATTTTTAGAGAATGAAAGGGAGTAGGTCTTATTTTGAATTGAAGAGGAAAGTCCATGAAAGACTTCTAAACCCTCTCTAACCCGGAGCCGCTTCTGGAAGAAATTAAATTTCAAGACTTCTCATTTTAAAATGTGAAAATTTTCTACTCAGTCATAATTATTGTGGCATTTACATATTTCGCCACAAAACTTTACAGCACCAAAGAATACGCAGCTTAAATCTTTCCTGAATAGAGCTTAAAATGTACACATTTTATATGTCACTTAGATACTACATTGGGGTTATAATGGGTTAATTACTGTTAACCAAAATACTTCTTAACTAATCCATAGAAACCTCGCTAAATCGGTAGAATATTTTAGTAGTAGATATAAATGCAGTTATGTAAGCAATCTATCATTATTTTTTAAACCGTTTTAAGACAATGGTCCTTCCATGATCGCGATAAAATATTCTCAGGTGTAAGAAATAAATATTAAATATTACCAATCATAAAAATTCGCTGGGAATAATGCGACATCGGAATATTTATTGAAGGTTATTTTCTTACAATTCCTAAGTCATTTAAATGCAATACCTTTCGTAAACAAACGAGCAGCAATACTAACTGAATGCCGTACACTCAACTACCAATGTTGTGACAAGGACACACAGAGAAGAAAATAACTTCCTCAAGTTATACATGCACTCACTCCCCATGCATTCAACTCTTCCGATGCATGAATGAAGACGCCTAGCCCTGGAGCTCCACGTTCACACTAAAATGGAATAAAAGCATTCCATACTCCTCATTATAACTGTTGCGATCATACATCTTCTGTCTACACGTCGTCAAGTATCAATTTTCGTGCTTTCTAGGCTTAAACCAACAAACAAGTGCCGCCTTACTTAAAAAGAAAACTTTAAGCATAAGTACAGATTACGATCTTACTTAAAAGAATTAAGTATATTGTTAATGGAGGCTAGATAATGAATGGAATCCATTGAAACATCCGAATAAAACTCCCTGATTTTTCAAGAATTTCCACTTGGATGCACAATTTTTCATATGATTCCGTGATGAGTTGTAACCGCATCAACAAATTACAAAAGAAGTGACATTTTCAACGAGACCCTTTACCGTAGGTATGTACTTTCAATTTCTGCACCTTGTTTACCCTTTTCGGTAATGATATACTCAATTTGTTGAGTTTTACACCATTAGATAATAATGTTAAAGGATTCCAAATTAGAAACCGAAACCAAGTACAACGGTATTGCTGATATCTTCTCCATTTCCACATTCGTGAATGTCCCATTAGGTCCAGCAATTTTACTGTTAAAAGCTTATAGTTGAACCAACAGAGGTTTACATTATCTCTTTGCAAAAACATTAGCACACGAGATTCTGATAAAAAACACACGTAAAGAGAGCTTTTAACACAAATTCTACCTCTCCGCCGTAGTGCGCAACCCATTAGCCAGTTGCGCTTTTCACGAACTTTTGATGGTATAACGAGTTAGTCGAGACTTTAATTAGGGTGATGCAAAATATTTGCCCTTCCGCTACTTTTAGAGGGAAAATCAATGAATGGAACAGAGAATATTTATTTTTCAAAAATTATTTCAATATTATTTCAAAATTATTCAAGGGGATATGTTATAATGTGAGATGTACGAGGTTAAAATTTTAACACAATGAGCTATGCTTTAGTAATTCATTCCAACACGCCATTTTGAAAAACGTTTAAAGCTCAATTTATTTTATGTTCGAACATGTACGTCAAAAGCCTTGATCAAATGACAATTAGAATTATTCACGTTTATTTAGAGATGCCTCCGCTAAAATTTAACTAAACTCCTCAATTTTTGTGTGCTGAATTTGTCTTAGAAGTTATTTTAGAATTCAACTAGTTGATATTTCTCATCTGTTACAAGGTTCATTACCTGAAAGGTATCGGAGAGGGTCGGGTTAAGAGGTGTGTTTAAATAACATGAAATGATTCTAGCATGTGTAGTTTAAACACCTATTTTGTGCTACCCGAACAGTGCTTACTTCCCATTGTATTTTAATAAAAGGAACATTCAAGGAAGGATTTTAAATAATAGAATTTTAAATAAAGGCACGATAAAAAATAATTCATAACGGAAATAGTGGATGACACGTTAGAATGGCACGTTAAAATATTGAATAAATAAATACGCGGGAGAGGATTAGGAAAAATTCTGGTCAAGGCGAATGATTTTTTTCTTTGTGGATTTTTCGCAGTGTATTTTCAACTTCACGGTTGACATTGTACATTGTGTCAAAACCTGGGTCGAACCATCAAAAATTATGAGGAAAATAAAATATTAGTTTGTTTGTGATTATCTTCCCTATTACACAGTTCCAAATATTTCTATCCAGTGACGTAACTAGAGAGGGGATGATGGGAATAGATCACCCCCAAAAGCCTCAGAGAATGAGAAGCAAATTTTAAAGTACACTAATGTTTTCCCTGCTGTAATGATTTTCCGCAGAATTGCGAGTGAAACCCAAATTTTAAGTGCCAAAATGGTGTAAAATGTATCTCCAGGCATGTCGTTTTTTTAAAAAAATGCAATGGAGGTCCTCCTATTCCCCCAAATGCATATTCATAATTACGCCACCATTAAGTTTGACATTTTGTAAACATCCACACCTCTTCCGTCGTTTATTTACAACCACAACTACCTGTAGATAGATCCCTCCCGCTTACTAAACCGATCATAGTCCTATCCATTTGTATGGTATGGTATTTGGAGGAGGCGACCGACATCTGGGGTCATTTACGCCATGAAGGAAGGGTAGGTAAGGAAGGGTGGAGAGAAACCCGGCGTCGGAATTAGCCTGCTCTTAACGAAAGGCGTCGGTATTAGCATACTCTGAACGGAAGGCGGAAACGGGACCACGGCTCAACGTCCCATCCGACGGATGGAGTGTTACGCTTAAACCCTTAAGCAGTGACGTGCAATTCTTGTTACACTACCACTGACGTGCTGTCTGGGAGACCGCAATAAAACAAAAATTCATAAATCGTTGCAAAGCCATTTTTTTTGCTTATTTTAATATTTCTTTGACTGCTTGACTATTCTAAAATTTATATTTAATATTATGCATTCCCAATATGAAACACTTTTTCAATAAAAATTGCTATTTGAAACAGGATATAAAAAACAATTGCTTATACAATATAACAATTGTTATTATTATAGTTATTTTTTAAATTGAGTACTTAATTATCCACGTTTTGCAACTAAAATGCTTTATTACAAATTAATTATTATTATTATTCTTGATAAATCACTAACAATTGTTCTTAACAACTTTTTGAATCATTTCCACCAGCATTACGTTTATCGGTTTTTTAAATTTAGTGCCGTGAGGTCTCGCAGACCGCTAATCAAATTCAAGTTGCAAATTTTCAGTAATAAATAATAATAACGTTGAATTTTAAGAATGCTTTGTCCAAATCATACAAAATTATGATGCCCACGAGGATTACAGATATTTTTAAATAGCAATTTTGAAAATATTCATATTTTTAGAAACGCAGCGGTCTCTCTGACCGCACGTCACCGATTAAGGGTTAAATGTCCTCTATACAACAATCAAGCAGGGATCGGAAAGCCTCTGAAAATTCTCTACCACCGCCGTTATTTGAACCCGAGCCCAAGGGGTGGGAAGCCAACACTCTATCCAACAAACCAAACCTATCCCCTCGTTTCTTTATAATAGCAAAAACCTACAGATAGATCCCTTCCCGCTTCCTTAACCTAATATAATCCTTCCCATTACAGCTACGTCGTACCAATCACGATGACCAAGACACCACTGCGTTGGGATCACTACCGTTAACATTCTGTACGGAGGAGGAGAAAAAATAAATTGAGAAGGGATTGCGGCATGTAATTTATGGCGAGCCAGACACCATAATGAGAAACAAATCCCTGTAGGTCTTCTGGGCCGCCTTGAAGATACGGCCGGTCGGTGTACTCACTCGCTGGGGAAACATCTGAATACTGCGCTGCGAGACGCCGCATTGGCGAGTGGCGGTGGGAGCTCCGGGAAACGCCGGCCTCGCAGGAAAATGGAAAGGCCTTGGGAGAAGGACGAGACGAAGATTGAGGATCCCCTGCGGCTAATTGATTATTCACATCAGATCCCTCTTCATCAGCCCGAGAGAATGAACGCTTCATCCCTGTGTATCTTTTGTCCGCGTCCAAAAAGCCTTACTCCCTCCTCCATCAATTCAATTTCAGCGCTCTAAATCAAAACTGAGGGAGGATATTTATGTGGAAACTATGAGGATGGCGAAACCCGTTAGATGTACATTAATTACGTAGTTAATTTTGAATTCATTATTTATCCCCTCGCATATTTCAGTCGTGCAGCTTTTGATTTCTGGTCCATCCTATCTCAACACACAGCTGCTTCCGAGAGATAGAGAGCTTTTCCGATTTCATTTAATATTTTCGCTGATACTCACTTATTTGCTGAAGAATATTTTCCGTGCCGTAAAAAAGCAAAAAATCGATCTTCAATAATAAGAAGGCGAGTGTCAAAATTGATAACGTCATTCCAGCAACCTGGAAAAAGTTTTTGAGCAATAAGATTTCTTTCCCCTATTACTGAACATAAATATTCGAGATAATTAGGTAAGATGTTTAAATAGCCACCAAGACCACGCCAACTCCAACTAAATATTATCAATTTCATTTCCTTCTGAGATAAACTACAAACGAAGGCCCGTGGACCTGTGTTGTAGACCCGTGTTTTGGGACAGAAAAGATGTAGTGCTTGTAGATTTTTTGCCTCCTCGTGACACAATAAATGCCGTACAATATTGAAACCTTAAACAAATTGCGTCCTGCAACTCATAACAAAAGATGAGAAATTCTAAGTAAAAATATCGTTTTTTTGCATGACAATGCCCGTCCTCATGCAACCAATCGAACTCAAGATCGCATTACATCATTTGGTGGGGAGCAATTTGATCATCCTTCATACAATCTCGACCTAGCGCCAAGTGCTACCACTTTTTTCATTTGAAAAAACACAGGAAATAAACGCCATGATGACGATTAAATAGTAAAAACGACAGTATGGCAGTGTCTGTCAACTTATGCGGCAATTTTCTATGACGACGGAATAGAAAAGCTTGTTGTTCGTTAAGAAAATTGCCGTAATATTAACGAAAAGTAGTTTAAAGTGTGGGAGCTTATTTAAAAATAAAACTGTAAAAAACACAAAAAGTTTACTGTTTTTCATATTCCAAAATGGTACTTGATTAAAAAAAACGCGTCTTGTATTTATCCGCGATAGGAACAAAACAGTTATATTTGAACTTTAAAAAGAGGCATATTGTAAATCTGTTACTTTAATGACAGGCTAACTTGATTCCACCAGTCAATAATAAATCCAACACCTCAACTGTCTGTTTGCGATACTCTTTTTTGCAAGCTATGAGTCGGAGTGAGCAAATTTATGGGTGATCATCTAAATAATGGCCAATCAACATGGAAAAAATATCACTGGCCCCAGTCACTGAAAAAAAATACTCACCAAATACAATAAAACTCTGTCTATTAGCATTTCATATCAAGTCATGCGTTACTCCTTAACGCAGATATACTACGAGGTATCGTGAAGCTTCGGTGAAAATTACTGTCAAACGAAATGGTCTTCCGAAATATGAACAACGCAGATAATTCAGTACACGATTTCCTAATATATGACCGTAATTGATTTCCTTCATGTCTCCAGCTGTAAAATATTCAATTGAAAAAGCTTCAGAGAAATGTAAACTTCCCAAGCAATCAAGGAAATCTTTTCTGTCGGTATGCACACAACCATTTTTTTTAACTCTACATAGGATTGGAATTGAGTGAATCTATCCACTCCACGATGCCTTGAAGTAAAAATCAGGGCACCGCTCTAACTGGGTAGAGCAACAAAATTTCTGATCCCATGAAAAGGTTTTAGTAAGCGCAAAAAGATTTTTTCAAAGTTGATGACACAACAAAATATGATCGCCCGATAAAAAAATAAATATGCAAAGAAAATGGACTAATAACCAGATAAATTACTACTCGCGGAGTTCTAGAAGAAAACTTGCTTTCCAAGGCTACAAAAGACGTTGCTAGCGTTGCGCAAATACTAATTTTGTCACCTCATTGAGATCCTATCTTTCAAAAAATACTCTCCCGTGTACCAATACAGATCGGCATAATTATTATATAATGATATATTAGGTGTTTATCCATGCAATACGTTACATTTAAGGGCAAACAACGAAGGATAAATTGAACAACTGAAACAATTTCAAACCTCAAATTTCAAATTATGCTTAACAGGTACCTCCGGGAACATAAATTATTTAATGAGGCTCACAAAATTTAATGGGGTATTTACACTATTTTTTTAAAGATGGTAGTCGTTACCGTTTTAATAATAACACTACCGAAGAGGAAGCGTCGCTTCTGCCCTTCGCTAGGAAAACAAAATGTTTATACATCTCCTTTCGCCAATGAGGTAACAGCGAATAGACGCCCAGCATTACGAATTCATCCGAGGCTTTATGGTTGCCTTAACGATCAACAACCGCTCACGGCGGGAGTGACATTTCAAGCTGGGTCGCTCCTCAGTCGCACGCTTCCCGTTTTAATGTTTATGATCAAATTGAGTCCCTCGCATGATGGCCCCACCTTTGCGAATCATAGCGAGGCGAAATAGCACTCCCCGCGTGCGTCACTTGTTTTAATTCGCCCGATAGTCTTTCCCCAGTACTTCACAGCCGGGATTCCATTTGGCAAACAAATAGGTTTTAGGCGGAATGAGCGAGGTATGGAGGACAACGAGGGAGAGAGAGAGAGAGAAAGAGATAGCAGGTTAGAGATCCAATAGAACTCAATGGGACGCACGAGAATGCCTTCCCTACTGGATTTTTGGCTGTCCGCGTAATGGAGTAGGCCCGGAATTATAGGTTCAATAGGCACCCTAGATAAATCTTCCCAGTTCCACGACCCTCCCCCCCCCCTACACCTCTTTCTCTTCCGCACAACCATTTCTCAACCCCCTTCACCACCCCCCTTTCGTCTCTATTCCCTTAATTCCGCGACCCTTGTTTTTCATTGTCATTCCCTTAACCTAGTCCGAAGCCAAAGAAGTCGGTAGTGCCGCCGAAATAATTCGTGGAATGTGTTTTTGTGCGGATGCCCGCGGTGTACGCGTGAGCTGGATGGGAAAAAGGGTTGTAGAAATGCAGCGAAATGACTTCATACGAGTTCCATTTTCGAGTAGAAATCTGCATAAATCTCGCTGTCAGCCAGGGAAAAAAGGCGAGTGAAATAGGTTAATAAAAAGATAGCTCACTCTTGTGTGGGCTATATTCTGACGACTAAGTTTCAGGATGGAGCTGTATGATTGGCAGGATCAAGTAGTGACCGAATTTGGCTCTCAATGAAGCACCACAGGAATGCGCTCTCTTTCAATGAATGAAATAGTTTGCCCCTAAAATATGAAAATTTTGATTGGAAAATATTTTATGGGGACCTAGGACTATAACCTTCGTTCACCTGGATATAATTTGGAAGATTTCGAGAAGCACAGAATGGAATTCGCACGGAATTCAAAATAATGTGGATATGAATGATGCAAAAGAGGAATTCACTCTTTTTCATTGAAAAATATAGGTTGCTTTGAAGTGGAGAAAATTTTGATCGCAAAATATTTTAGAGGAATCAAAATAATACCTTCGTTCTCCCAGATACAATGTGGAAGGTTTCGTGTCACTCAGGATGGAATTCGAATGAAATGTCAAATAAAAATAAAAATCATGAATTGAAGGAGGCCTACAACTAAAATACAGAAGATGCAGGTCAGTATCAACTAGGGAGAACCAACTAGAAAGATGGATGAAGGATGAAAGAAGACCAGACAACCAGCGTCGCAACTGTTACGCAATCACCACGAAAAATCAGCCGTCGAAGAACATGCTTTCCATCGCCTTGATGACGAGAAAGCTCGTTTAAGCACCTCCTCCGAGCAAGAATCTTTAGGGAGGCCACATATATAAATTAACACGTCAAAAATTTTCCAGAGAACAAAGACAATAGAAAGTTGGTTTCCATTTACTTCTATGAATAAATGAGGAAATAGTCCACGCCTGATCCCCTTCCTTCTTCCGCTAAGATATTTTTTTAATTCGCGATTAATAGCAGCTCATAAGCCTAATTGTGAGGTTCCCGGAAATAGGGATGGAGTATCAGACTCACTAATGTTAAGACGAAAGTTCAGAGGATTCCAAAAAATATAATAAAAATAATAACACGTGTGGGGTTTTCCATCCTCATTCGAGCGCGTCTCCAGATGATCTGACGGATCGGGGATTGTTCCCCAGATACGCAGGGTAGGAAGGAATAAAAAACACACCCGCGGATCAAAAAGTAACTCAAAATCCAGGCTCGTTCATTTCCACACTAGGCGGCGTCCTGGCCAGCGTCTGTACTCATGCCAGGGGCGGCTGTTTCATAGACCAGGTAATAGATATAAAATCATGGTTCCCACTCAAACTAAAATATAAAATTCACGGCTTTTTCCTGGTTTTCACGGTCTAGATGTCGTCAAATTCACAGTTTTTAGACACTATTTTAGGCAGAGATATTGATCGCGTAACGATCATCGGCCGCACGTTAACTAATAATTTAACAAACGCGACAGATGCTGTGAATGCAAAAGCAACAATGAAAGTGCTTTCTCTCCTGACGTCACCTATAGTTAGCAAAATTCAGCTCCCGCTAAAGGTTGTGTACGGGAACATGGAGGGATCAGGGTGCCAGGGAAATTAAGAATTGCCTGAGTTTTCGCCAGGGTTAATGAACGATTTGGTTACCAGTCTTCCGGTTTTGGTACAGGCTTAAGGTCAATGTGTTATCATGGCACACGGACCCCGTAATTGCTTTAGAATATTCGTGTGCAGATAAATGAGTGGACAGTGTCTGCGCATGAATGACCTTGAAACATGACCGACATTTAACTTTTGCTCTTTCAATCGTAGTTCTAAATTCAAGTTTGAGAGATTTTTAAGGTTTTACGACGAAATTCACGGCTTATTCACGGTTTTAAGGTTTTCACTGTTGAGTGGGAACCCTGAAAATACAAATCCCCCATCAAATATGGGCACTCGGAGAAAGAGATTTTTCAGAGAAAAGTCGCTGACCTACAAAGTATCTTCTCGATATCATAAGTAGGATTATGACTGATATTTCCACTGGATAAATGCAGACTGAATAAAATAGAAAGGGAAAAACAAGCCTGGAGATTTAAAAATGACGAACGACGAATCAATACCACCTGTGTAAGGTAATGATAAATACAAGTATTTAGGATTCCTTCAATCAAAAGATAAAAAACACATCTGCATCAAGGTGGAATTAATTACTGAATTAAATAAAATACCAACTTCAAACCTTATAATTTAATTCAATGCACGAAACACTTCCAAAGATATCAAAATACTTTTGCTTTGCCAGTAGTGTTGACTTATAAACCTGAAGCAATTAACTGGTTCAAGATCAAAATAGAAGGCATAGAAATATCAATACGTGCATCATTAATAAAGCTTACACTACACCATCCAAAAGTCACAATGGAGATATTGGGACTATATTTGGGAGATAGGGGGCTAATAGATATACAATTTTCCTCAACAATCAATCAAAGAAAAATCAAGATGAAAACCAAATCCAGGAGGGATTCATACCAACACCTCAGGGTTGACAGGCGAGGACAAAATCAACGATAACGAGGCCGGCAATGACAATGAAGTCAATAATTCCATGATTTGAACGCATAAGTTTGACAAGCTGGGTGAACAAGAGAATTCAGAGTGACCCATTTATTGAATGAATATTTTGCGATCAAAATTTCCTCAACTTCAAAGAGTGATCCATTTATTGAATGAATTAGCGGTGACTCTTTAAGTTTTCATAGACAATCCCCTGTGGTATAACTCAAAATGAGAAAACTAAGTGGTTTCCACGGTGTTGTAACCATGAATTATTTGTATAAACCACGAAATGTACTACACTGTGAGTTGTTATTATTATTATCATTATGAATGATATCATCATATATTTCACCAAGAGAAGCTCGAAGCTTTGCATCCTATAAAAAGCCAAATTTTATACCCACTCCTTTCCCCATTTCCATACACACGCGTCTCTCAATTACGGCCTTAGATATCTCCCCTTCTTCCCAGGTACATCCTTCAATCATAGCCTATGCCTTCTTTTAATTTGCAACAGCTAAGGTCTCTCCTTGTCCACCACGTTCTACACTTCGTTTTTTCTTTTGTCTCACTTCCATTCCTCTTTTTCACGTCAACATCTTGCCCGTCTCGACCCCATCCTTTTTCATCATCCTCTCTACGCTACACCAGGCAGCATCCGCTTTCATAGATTGTTGACTTTGGTCTACACTTGAAACAATACTCTTGAGACAATTTTATTATTTCTACGAACAAATACCATTTATGCTAATGGTTATCTCTTTCTGACTTATCTACTGATGTGTATTATTTCACCTACCGAATTACCAAAATATTTAAATTGTTTTACCTAGTCAACTTTAAGATCGCCAAATAAAATACTTGTAATGAGCCTTATATTCATGAAGTGAAGTCAATACTTCACATAGTTAAGCCACTCTTAAACGCCTTATAACTATTTATTCCGAATGCTTGGCATTGCTTGACATTTCTCACAATATTTTGATGGAACTGACTCCAGCACAATTCCTAAACACAGTCTGATTATTTGCGAACCGAACAGACATTAATATTAATCTTACATTTGAGTTCATTTTTCCTGAAGGGAACTGCAGCTGAAGAAAATATGCGGTAACCAGTATTTCGGTATTTTAGTAGATATCGTAATTTTAGCACGGAGGAAAACCCATAAGTGTCTCTAGCGTAGGTATGTAAGACCCAATTAATTATCAATCAGTGTATAGCCATCTACGTTAATTCGTATTCCCTTAATATAGTTTAATCCTAGATAAGGTGAGAAAGTATACTTAAAATAGGAATGATGCATTGCTTTGTTTGTTACGGCGTCACCGTAAATTGGAAGGAATGCTGTATGTGAGCTACTTCTTAAATAAATAAATAAACCATAAATATAATCTGGATTTCCAAGAAATTGACGCTATAAATAATGCCTGAAATAACGCATCTCCATTTGACCAATGCAATATATAGGTAACTCCCACGAGGTGTTGCACGAGCAACAGGTAAGGACAAGGGTAGATTTTTTTCCCCACTAGATCACTGAATCTATTGCTGAGCGATGAACCTCGAAGGAATAAACTACCCACGAGCTCAGCGAAGCGGTAATTGAAATGGCTATCACGAGGTGTACGTCCACCGATTGGGAGACTAATTCGTGAACCGCAAACATCAGTACCTCCGTGATACATTTATAGATAAAGGTAGAGTAAACATGAAATATAAGGAGAATATAATAAAATTGTGACCATATTTCTTGCCGATGAGTAAAAACAAGAGGAAAGGTAAAAAGGGAAAATAATTCTACAGGCTACGAGAGTATAAAGAGAGAAGGAAATAATCTTTTTCATAATTCAAAAACATTCTCAACAGAGATTTTTTTCTTATTTTCTACGTAATTCAGAGGTAACTCAGGCGAGAAACCTATCATGAAGCGTATTTAATGGTCACAATTGACGGAAAAAGATGGAGGCAGTGACTGGTAAGTTATTCAGGGAACAAATGTAGTTATAAAAAGGCCATAGTTCACCGATAAACTTGGTGAAGTTATTTTTTAAAAAGTGGTTCCGGGATGACTGATGCATCTGCCTAGTCATTTATGAAGAAACTAGCTTTTTCTCTCATACGCATATTCGAGATTCACTGAAAGAAAATAAGCAAAAAAAATATCTAACGTGACGCGCGTCACCGACCTTCATGGAGGAGGAATACGAGCAGAAGAATATTGTAATAATACCGAGGAAGTTCATGAACAGTCCACATATTTTGCTCCTCAAAACAAAGAGAACATCCTTCACTTTGCAATATGATGAACAACGACCAAAAACCGATTGTTAGCGTTGGTAAATACACCCCAAGACTGCCCAAAAACGATTTCATTTGCTATTAGCAAAATGAACGTGCTTCAAAAACGTCTATAAAGTACTTGGGAAATCAAAGCTACGAAAGAACTCGATTCAACGCTAAGTTATCGAATTCGATGTTCTCGTGATGGCACGTCATGGTTAAGCCTCTTCAGAGGTCAGAATTGAACATTCGACGATTCATATTATCAAATGCAACCGGCAAAATTAAGTTGGCAGTAATTGGCTTCATTTAGAAATTATAATCTCAGGTAGTCGAATATAAATTGATCGTAAACCCCCTTTTACTCCTAAAATATTTTTCCTTTGATTCAGATGGCGATGTAAATGGAAATCGCTAAAAGGAAAAAGAAATCTCAGTTATAACTCAGTTGATACTAAGTGTTATTAAAAATTCCCTCAAGGACTTATCACATTCGAATGAATATGAAACATTTTTTACTCATAAAAATATCTTCGAAAGGAAGGATTATTTTCATGACACGATGAGTTTTCTAAGCTTACCACGACAAATAAATGATGGAAAACAGCCATCCATCAATTAATTAACGGTGACACGCAGGACATTTAAGCACGAAATCCGCAAGATTAGGGCCTTTTTGAACCGTCAAAGAATCGAAGCACTCGTGTGACTTGAAATTCAATACCAATGAGATTAAAGGCAATAAACCCTGGAAAAAGTACGCATTATAACAAGAAATTTCCGATAAAATACACACTAACATGTAATGACGTAAACGCGAATCTAAATTTTGAAATGTTGACTTTTTTATTTGATGCGTTATAAACCAGTTCCAAATATTTTATTCCCACATGAAGGCTTTGAAAGCCACTTTTCAACGGCGGAATAAGACTAAAGTGGAAAAATAAAACGGTATAAAAAAGGACCGAATAAATATTGCCACTACATAATCTGTCATGAGCTATGTATTTTTAGATGAGAGTATCTAACGACAGAGACGTTGTGAAGTGAACATCTATGAGGAAATATTTTTTTCAGTGAGTATTCAACTTGTCTTAAGGAACCTAAAGATGAACGCACTATGAAGATATGATATGATCTTATGTATTTTTACTCCTGATACATAAATAATTGGTTGATAGTTCAAAAGCTTGTATGGAAAGTTGCTCACCATCCTACAAGGTGGGTTTGGGTTTACCAATTACCTCTCTCAATACAGGTAAAATTAGGATCATAAAGATTAGAAGGGCTTGGGATAGCAGGTGAGAAGAAAGGGTAATACTTTTTTCTGCAGTTGCCAGGGCACACGTACACATCTGTTCCTCGTAATTGAAGGGATAATAATGACGAAGTAGCGTTTAAAGCACACGGATATTAATCATTTAAATCAGGAAGCAATTACCATTAGTTTATTTCTCCGAAAACTACAGTGATAATATTTCAAAAATTTTAATAGAAAGTTGAATAGTTATATGTACACAATACCCCATGAGCTATTTCAATAGTTATTAGCATAAAAACGCGAGCAGAAGGGATTAATACAAACTCACCAAGCGACCACTCCACACAGAGTTTCCTAGAATCGAAAAATGGAGCTAAGCAAAGCCGAAATAAATAATAATTTAAGAACTCATTGGTCAAGCAGGCACAAAAAAATTCATCTTTCGTCACCTCACGACCAGGCTCGTGTCAGACCCCTTCTGAGGGGGTGGAGGTCCATGGCAAGAGGGCGTCAGCGCTAGTCAGGGGGAGGACTGCCGGAATCTACATCTACCTCTAGGGTGTTTGGCAGGGGGTGATCAATCACCACCATGCAGCATACAATTGGACTCCCACATGCACACCACACCGTCCAAAAAACGTCACGTATACTAACAAATTATAGTACTATATGCAGTTAGAAATAATAATAAGATTAAGAAACATGCATTAAGTTTTACATAGGTTAGTTGGCTACACTACAAGTCATGCAATCTATTTATGAGTTCTATCGCTGCCGTTATAATCTCTTATTGATCGTGGAAAAAATGACATTCTGAATCTGTCTGTTCTACAATCTATCCATCAAATTACTAAAGGTTTCGCGGTCCATGTTTGTAGATTTATGGTTTTTTGGTAATATCCCGCGTCAGGTTATTAAAATGGCCGACGTTACTTCTCCTATGCCGGAGACCTCATCAGGGCGAATGACCATTCGCCCTGATGAGGTCTCCGGCATAGGAGAAGAAACGTCGGCCATTTTAATAACCTGACGCGGGATATTACCAAAAAAACATAAATATACAATCTATCCATCTTATTATTATCCATCATTTTATTTATATGATCTGATCTTCCGTAGTATGTTGGCGTCCGTAAGATATGGTTAACTTCGTTAGGAAAGACACTGCTCTTGAATTTATCTAAAAGGTTTAGTCTATTTTTCAATCTACGGTCCGACAGAGATTACTATCCGATTTTATCTAAGAGGTCAGTTACAAGACTATAGGAATGATCCAGAATGGATTATATTAATTCAAATTATTATTTTGTTTACTCAAGACGGTGTTAATTATGCTGCTAAATGAGACGTCATTGAAATCAAGTAAACTGCTCATTGTTGGTATTCTGGCTGTAAAATTTGTCAGTTTCGGAACGGGAGTCCGCCAAAGATTTCCAGGTTGGAGGGCGCACTGGGATATGTCCTCGTGTCCCGGCGGCCCAGCACGGTCCTACTCATAACGAAACATAAGCGCCAAAAGATGAAAATAGAGGAAAAGGAAGGAGTCGAAGAAAAAATCTTAAGTAGACTAAGTAGAACAATATAAACAAGCCGCAGCAATCTTTTCCAACTAGATAAATAACATAGTGTTGACGAAATATCTTTTAGTGGAGAGAAATAGCAATACGAGTTCCTTACCCAAAACTGAAATATGAGATATCTCCTCGAATTAAAATTGATATTTTTAAAAATCTTTCCCCGAAATTTTTTAATCGCTAATACGGAACGTGTTCTCATCCAAACTTATCCGTAGAGAGACTACTCAATGATATAAAAATCAGAAAATACTATAAATTTTATATACTAATAATAACAAAACATATCCTAATACATACAAGAATTGCCACGAGAAAAAATTTCCTTAAATTGAATTACATTAAAAATTAAATAACTTGCATAGCGTAGTGGCCTACGCAGTAGCCCGGAAAGCTAAAAGGTCCGTGATTCGATTCCCGGTTCAGGGTAATTTTTTTCTCATGGCAATTCTTGTATATTTCACCGCCGTTCACGCGGCAGGATTCGAAATGTTACACACCATAAGACATTTTCCGGCTTGTTCAATAAGCATGATGCATACGAAGCAACCAGAAATTGGAATTGTAATGAAATAATACTTGTAACTCAATAAAAATAATAAGACAAAAGGAATGAATTTCGGAAGTTTTAAACGTTGGTTCTTAAAAAAGTTTCAAATAAAGAATGATGTTGCGCCTGAGGCGCACGCTTACAGCGAGATAACGAGCTGTTAATATTGAGATATTACTCAAGAAAACGTGAAGTTTACCTCTACCTTTAAAATGTAGCTATGAAGTTAAATAACAAAGGTAACAACATCAAACACAATGAATGGTGTATACACGTTGGTTATAAACCGTATGTTAGCTATGCAATTAAGTTACTCTCACAAGGGACTGCTTTGTTGACGTTCTATGGCTGCCTGCAGTGCCTCTTTTCATTGATTTCGAAGACCACGAAATGCTGTCGTAAATATACGAAATTTTATAAAACTTGACATCCTTCACAAAATCATCGTCAACCTTTAGACCAAAAAACTGCATCTTCATCCGTAAATGAACGCATGAATCAACACAATTTCTTTTTTCAAACTTCATCTTGGGATTAAATACATACACATTTCAAAACTTGAAATTCGGATTAAAGTACCAATAGTAGTTATGATTTATCCACCAATTGGATTACCTAACAGTTATGAATACAGTTTCTTCTCCTGACCTTCCTTATTATTACAACAATGTAGTGTTTATGATCTTGGAGTATAGGTCATGATTTAAATTAAATACACAATTGGCCAACGTTTCTGAGATTTATTCTCCTTCCTCAGGGCTCTGTGATAGAAAATTTTCGTTATAGAGTAAAGAAAATTTTCTATCACAGAGCCCTGAGGAAGGAGAATAAATCTCAGAAACGTTGGCCAATTGTGTATTTAATTTAAATCATGACCTATACTCCAAGATCATAAACACTACATTGTTCTAACAGTTATGGGTCAATCCATATGAAGTGATCCAAAAATAAATAAGTTGGTTGCTTGACCATTTTTAATAATTTTAATTTTTTAAAATGTTTTTACTACACAAACGGGAAGTTCAAAACTGATTTCTAAAAAAAATTATTTTACACCGTTTACATGTGGTGGCCATTTTTATTATGAATCACGGAGCGTTTTTTTCCCTTTGAAGACGTCTGCGTTAAATTGATTATCTCTGGACTGCATCGTGCTACAAGATTGAAACTGGCATCGTTTTTTTCAGTACTTTCTTCCATACAATAGTGTTTCATAGCCATAATTCCCCATGCAAATCTTACCTGTCTAAATGGTCTACAAAGTAGGGAGTCGAAAATTGAATAATTCCACTTTTTAGAAATTAAAAAAAAACATGAAGGAGACATTTATCAGAGTTAATATTTTTTCATAGTAAGATATCATTGAGTACACACATTTTATAAATAATTTTACTAAGAGAGCACATTTACTTGGGTGAAATGTGAAATGAATAGCCGTTTTAAGTAGACTTCAAATTCGTGCGAAATTACTGTTTTTGACGTGTATGACCCAATTGTAGCAGGCGCACTCAACTCCCTCTATTAGTTAAATTAAAATTCATTGAAATACATCTGATTGACACAAAGGACGTCGTACTTTTGGAGATGCCAACTTTCCATCTGATTACGATGGCTTTGGTCGGTAAGAAAAAAACGGCAAAAATAAGGCTGTGAAAAATATGCTATTGCCGTTCATCTAAGCGTAAAATGAAACGTGAATTAGTGTTTTTAACTCATTCAACGCTGAAGATAAAAAATTTAATATTGCCTAAAAAAACATATTTTATTACGTCATAATGAATCCAATGACACTCAAAAATAGGGAACATTCGTTTACATGCCTTGAGACCGGAACACACATTTCGAGTCAAGTATGCATCAATAAAACCATGGTAACTGTAATATATAAGGTCAAATACACAAATAATAAGTTAGACTTCTGTATCAAGGATAATCCCTCATTTATGCCCTTAACGCTAAGGAAAAGACATGAAACATAAGCATATTGGGTCATAAAAATGAAATTATAGCAGTTATTTCGATTCCAATCGTAGCCATTCTGCAATTCACACTATAGAGTCATATTTCAATTTAAAAAGCGTAAAAAAGGTATTCGATGCATGTATTTTGAAAACTGGTAGGTAACTAAGAACTAGCAGGAGAAATCCATCGCCAGTAAAACTGTACTATAAAAGCCACTTCCGACCACAGCCTGACTGACTGATTCACACAAATGTTTGAGATGAACGAGACGAGGTACGACAAAAAGTCATCGCATAATAAGTCCTCTAAAATAGTCTGAAACCCAAGAAAAAATTGTCGGAGCACTGAATGTCCTATCTATGGAAGAGTTTTCAACTACTTCTATACCTCTGCTGTTTGGGAGAAATTGGGGTTCAAAAAGTGTTGGTAATGAGAGATTTGACCATCGCGGAGAAGCATATTGATGGCACCCAGTCATTGTGGCAGTAATTAGTCCACACCGTGTAACAGTCAGCAAGCCTGGAAGCCAAGGACTGTTTGGAATAGGGTGGTTTCCTATTATTTTTTTATTGCCTAAATCGAAAGAATATTACTTCTGGAGTACGTATTTCACGCTTTTAGATTTTTAAATGACGATATCTATTTTTCGCGATTAAACGAAAAGTGAAAAATTTCAAGCGCGCGAAAACGCGACGGCTAAGTATGAATGCTGGGAAAACTCCGTGTGACGTCGTTCTGGTTCTCGCTGCCGTAAGTGAGGTGAACTTGGGGCGCACAGTGGTTCAAAATCGGAAAAAGCTGGTCGAAAGTCATTTTTTCAACTTTTTTGGAGGAATTTTTGAAGGTACTATTCGTATTCTACACTATCTGATCTATGATACTGGCTAGTACTACGACTATTTTGTGGCTCATTGTAGTTTGTATAAATGGTCAAACATGAGTCATCCGGGATAAAAACGCCTGACGCGTAAAATCACTCATTTTTAGAGAAGTTCACCTTCATATAAAGAAGGTTTCAGACAATTTATGAACTTTAAAAAAAATACAGAGCATAAATTGGTACCTTCGTGTACAACTACTAGTGATTTATTATATTTCCATAGTTTATAGTTGGAAATAAAAATGTTTAAACTTTATGCTATTTTTACTTGAATTTTTAAATATAAATAGCAAAATCGTTTTGGGCACCTCCGAGCCCCCCGGAAATTTTGACGCGAATTGAAAGTATATAGTCTATAGATTCTATATCAAAAGAAAAATCTTGCTACTATTTGCTACTTTGGCCTCAAGATGGTTTTATGTTGAACGGTGCAATGCGCTGCGGCGACAGCCGCCAGGCCGACCGGGCGGCGCGCCGCGCGGTGGTGGTATTGCTAGCACGAGAAGTTTTCCGAGGAAAGGTGCCAGGTTTATTTCATGTTATAGTGCTACTTGGTTTGCAATACGGGATCTATTTATAATAGATTTTTCATCCCTTTAGTGCGTTTAGGGCTTTCTAGTAGCCCCAGCGTATGATATTTAGTGAGGCTCGACATTCATCAGAAATAATCTTTAGAACAGCAATAGTGACGAATATAATCGAACTTATGGCCTGTGGAACATATGTTTCAAGAATTTATGGATTTTTAACTTTCACAATATCCAGAATACCCTTTCGTCGTCACCCGTTGGGAAAGGGGACTCTTCAAATGTATTTCATAGCACGCTAATTCACTGGAAGCCGCCGCACGGTCGATAATGATTATTATTGCCAAAAAAAGGGTAGCGCCCGGCCGCAGTTTTCTTGCTCTTCAACGAGGTTTACCTGATCTCATCTTTGTCCTTTAAGTTTGCTAAAGTGGAAGCTAAAGTGTTTAAAGTGTGCTAGGAATATTTTTCTCTCTGACTACCCTCAATGTCGCCGCATACCATCTACCAATATGGAATGGTCAACTAAGGAGGAATTCAGATACGGAAGGGACCCAAGGCCGAAAAAAAATAAAACCACCAAAGGAACGTAGGCGTGAAAAAATCCTAACCCTAAGAGTCAAACCTCGTAATTAAGATATAAGATCCTGGCAGGTCTTCGAGGTTCCGAGAACCAATGAGTGGCAATGCCTGGACGGTCCATGCCTTCTCTATCATTGCCACGATGAAAGAGAAAGAAAACGATGAGCCAGAAAAGCAGATGATAATGATGCACAGAGAAAAGCATTCAGCGCCCCCCACACAGAACGCACAATCGCTAAGAAAGTACATAAATCGGGGCGTGAGTGGAAGAATATCTTCCATGAGCGTCCGTCAGACGCTGCTCAGAGCAAGCATCCTGGCATCAGCTGGAAAAATATTCGAAAAATACGAGCATACAAACAAAGGCAATTAAGAAGCACAGAAAGAAAGCAGGCAGATATGTCTCGCCCGCGCACGCTCGAGGCATGGCATTCAGAGGACTCAGACGGTGCATCGCATTCGCTGAGAGAAGGACCACAGGCATTTAAAGTCACGCCTAAGGCGTTAACAACGCATTTGCTATAGTCACAAATTCATGAGTGAGGACAAAGTTTGAGTGTGTGCGAGTTATTTAGAGATATCCTTCGTGAATTTTTCGCTTTGAGTAATATTGAGTTCAGTCGGAAATTAGTCGAACTACGTGATCGATGGAAGGGATAAAAGGGACGAACATAAATATCCTTATTTATGTGATATTCCATAGCCTTAGTCACAATATTCAGTAATTTAATTAAACTGGAAAAAAAATATTAAGAGAAAAAGTTAGAATGCCTAAATATTTGCTTTCAATCCTTGTACTTACCTCACCAAACAACTTGAAGGTCACTGATGCGACTTTCATCTACGCCTTGAGGGCATTGACCATATTGTATTTATTTTGAATTGTTAAGCAAATTCATTAAAAAAATTAAAGTATCGTAGATTATGCATAAAAAATTTAACTTAGGCTGAACATATAAAAATTGTATACGAACACAAATTACCGTTGCTTTAAAAACGATCAACTTTAATTGTTTATATAATTTATAAATAATATTAAATTTAACAAATAACAGTCACAGATATGAAAAAATACCTCGATTTATTTGATGCGTATCAATCTTCACCTTGAATGAATAATTGAATACAATATCTATTTTTAATATTTAATTGTTTAAATAATAGGCCATTTAAAAACAATAATATCAAAGATACAACAAAAATAACTTCAAATTCGTATTCAGCGGACAAAATTCTTCTAAATAGCTTCTTCATAATACAACAGTGACTACGAATAAGAGCGGTAATAATTTCGACCACCTTTTTTCGATTTTGAACCACTGTGGGGCGAGGCTTTGAGCGCTGATGCGACCCAGGATGCTAGCAGGTAGCAGAGTACCCTGCTAGCTGGTAGCGCTTGGCTTAAATAAGGACTATTAATACCTTATCAAACGAAGAAAACTTTCCAACCTTAGCCAGTTTTAATAGGTGATTATTAAGACATGTTTCCCTGAGCTCTGTGCCTCACGCATGCATTGGTAATCTCAGACGATGTAAAACTCCTATCTAGTCGTATAGAAATTAGGTCCCTGTGACGTCACGTGTAGTGGCATCGCATGGGCGCCAATCTGGCCTTTTTCAAGTGAGGATAGCATTGACATTAATTGGCATTCGTCTAAACCGGTATTTCTATAACCATATAATTTGAATATTATGAATACACTAATGGTGGGTAACGAATCGCAATAAATGCCTTTCGTTTTCTTTGATGAAGGAAACTACCCTATTCTTATGATTCAAGTAGATTCCGAAAAAAACGATCCTTGTGGAACAAACGGCAGACAAAATGTGGAAGAACTTGCAGAGAACCCTCCAGCTAATACTGGGCTCGTAGTACTGAAGATTGGCTTACTGTTTAAATATTTATTATTAGCTGATAGAAGCAGGGTTGATTAGCCTCATGTTATTTACCATGGTATATTATCTCACAAAATTCAAATATGGCGTTAATGATTAACTTTTGGATATGGGGGAACATATCTTCCTCTTGATCTATCACGGTTACCCCTTTAAAGAAAATTCAGTTGCAATCGAGAATGCGACGCAAGCTTTAACATCACCTGTTCTCACATGTGCGAAATCAGAACTATTAATTAATGCAGAGTCATGAAGATAGGTATGGTAAAGAGGATGACAAATTTTAATGTAGAGAAGGAACCCAAATCGTTGAAAGTTTGAGAAAAAAATTTCTCTGCAAGGTATTTCATTAATTTTTAGGGTTTATCAATACTTAGCCTTAAGTGGCTTAGAGTATCTTAGGCCGTTACAAATATAAATAGTATAAAAAATACGTCAAATTATAAAATCTGAGCCTCGGCTCCATAGTTTCAATAAAATGCACTTGTAGAGAGGGTTAGGTAAAAATAACAGCAGCCTAAGAGACCCACACATTACTCTATGTGGGAAAACGAGGGCGGTTTTTGATCTCGTTTAAATAATAAAATTGAAGCTAAATGGCAGATTACATTTCTCTGGTGTGCAATTAAAACCAAAGGTCCCGTTTGGGGACAGCTAACTGAGGCACGACAAAATTCTATTCATGGCATCTTTTCATTACTCCCATGAAAATTTAAGGAGATATATAGTTCTCATTTCAGTTTGATTGGACGAAAAAATGTTATTTAGGCACACGTTCATTAGTTTTTTCGAATGGGATGAAAAATGCCACCTTACCAAACGTTGATTATTGTATTCGAATGAAGATCTTTAAGAAAGAAGGGCAAAATGTTTTTGGCCGTCGTTTCTGTATATTTTTATACTTTCATCAGGGCTTTTTCAGCAGATAATATTTTTAAAAACCCTGATGAAGGTGAAAAGATATGTAGAAACGTTGGCCAAAACATTTTGCACTTATGTTTTAAAAACCTACACTCCAAGACACTAGTCAACGTTAAAAATTGGATGTCAAGTGAAAAAAAGCTCAGATTACCGAGTTACACTAATATCTATAACAGGAGTTGCACTAATAACTACAATAGTATCTATAATGCGTAGCTCACCATTCAACACCATCTAAATATTTTCAATCAAGTTAGACTATGATATTCCATATTTAAATAAATAAAAGATCGTAGCACTTTTCCACAAGAATTTTTAATGCGTACAACGCGTTTCGGCTCACTACGGAGCATCTACTACTACTCACTTCGTAGCATCATGTCTAACTTCCACCAATTGAAGCCTGAATCTGTTGAACTTACGATATTCCATTTATCCAGGTACCTTCAATAGTAAAAAGAATAAAAATATTTAAATCTATTAAATGCCAATAAATATTTCCTGCGCAGTTAGGTATCAGGATTACAATATTAAAGAGTGACAGCAAAGTCTAGCTTTTTTCATTCATACCGAGTAGATGGTGGCTGCCCAGCCACGAGCTGGATTACCAATGGATCATGTTGTACACTGGCGCATGATTGCACCCGTGAAATTAATCCAGTTAATTATTTATTACCTTTTTAGCTAATTAATTATCATCAGTCACATTTATCCATAGTTACCCTAATTTGACACGGTTCATTTACCTAACTATGAAAAGGTTAATGACCTGCAGTTTGTTTATTTTAGTTAAATTAGTTTAATTTGCTTCCACATCGTTATTCATATTATCTGTGCAACAAAATCTCTCGCTCTATTGATGTGGTCAAACCAAAATTAATATTATTATTACACTATATTATAATTTTATGAGGCAATCAATTTATCGGAGGTCATACACTCCATTGGCTGTTAGGGATAATTTTACACGCCGTTTCCCAATTTTAGAGGCCTATGCAGATAACCATAATTCAAACCCCATCATTGTTTACGCCATATTTTCCTTTAAAATTCAATCTACTGAATTTCGCATACTTTTTTAGACTTGGGGCTTTCTCATACGCCCTTCAGCAGCAATGATCCAATGTATTTACTCCTGGAAAATGTGATACCGTTTTTATGCTGGAAAAATGATATTTCACAATCAATGACTCTCCCTTTCTACGAGTACTTGGTTCCTGAACTTCTTATTACATTTATGACACCAACTATTTCAATATACAGAGCTTCCATGGAAAGAGATAGGTAGGGACGGAGATACCAAATGGCAGATGATATAAAGGGGAGTAAGAATGACTTTGTGGAACTGATACCAATGACAAGAGACAGTGGAGGAGAAATACACCTTGAAGGGGCTTTCTTGCTCGCTGAGAAAATGTTACTGCCGACCAACACGATTTTCGATTTATTCACCTTTAGTTGGCTTGGTGCATATGAAACTTTTGCACATTCTAAAATTATGATGAACTATTGCATCCATTATGCGATATTATAAATATAAGTGTTGGCATTCAATAACAGCCAAAAAAACTAAGGTTTTTCCCAATTTTTCCCACACTCATTTGTCTAGTTTCGAACCTAAAAGAAAGATAACACATGACAGCTATAAACTATAACCTTATGGTTATTATTGTCGAAAGCAAACAGCATTATTTATTTCATTTAAGTTCAAAAAGCTAAATTATTTCAAATCCATTCGAATGTTTCGAAATTTTTCACCAATGCTTACACGGCGATATCGACCCAACTCAATACATGAGTTACTATATTCTGAAATATATATTTACAGGAAAACTGCAGGGTTTTGAGTTTACGCACAAAAAAATAAGCCATTGGTGGCTATTACTTTTTGAACGCTACTTACACTTTACACTGTCCAGCGTGGCAGTAAAATGTACTTCTTAACGCGTAAAATAGCATAAAACAGTGCATCGTGTGCGTAAAATGTAAGATTAAACATTATAAGGTTTTTGAATGGACAGCAATATAAGAAAATTCATCAATTTCCCTTCCATATAGAGATGGATCTCAACAGCAAGAAGCGGAAGCGAGAAGTATCTAAATTTACTTCAGGGAAATAGTACGCTTGGATTACAAAGAGTAGACCCTCAAAGCGAGCTGAAGCAAACTTAGAGGAATTTTTAAAATTAGTAAAAATATTTTTCGACTGAAATTCATAAATTTAACGAATGAAGAGAATAAACACATTTCTGGACCACTCTTAACAGATTTGCAAGCTCTATTCAGCCCAGAATATTAATACCGTCCAATTGTATGCACAAAAATTATGACGCGAAATTATTTGGATTGACATAAACGCGCGGTAGAGACTTGAACCTAGCTAGTTATTATAATTCTTTTATTGAAATAACTAGGTCACTTCCAAATGATTTTTCGGATCCACACGGTACAAGCGTACAGAATAAATAGCACTTCTCATTGCCTTCATTTGAAAACTGGAACCATTGACACGAGTGGGCTGAATAAAAAATAAACACTGCATATTCATCTATTAACCAGGGGCGTAACTAGGAATATGCTTTGAGGGGGGGACGAGGGGCTTCGGGGGCGACTCCCCCCCCCCCCCCCCCCAAGCAATCGGGGTCCGAGAAAATTTTTGAAAAATGACATGCCTGGAAAGGCATTTTGCATCATCTTGATACTTTAAATTCAACTTTAAGTAGATGTAGTTATTAAACATCAACCTAGGCCTACTCATACAACGTTGTCATATGCATATGAAGCACTGAAACAAGCCTAAGCCACCAAAACAAGTCTTTCTTTGAATTACCAAAATAAATAATTCTTCCTTTAGGTCCTTAACGCTCGTCGTCCCTTCTTGCTCCTTTCTTAAGAGAACCCTTTTATTAACATGTGAGGTGGGCGTTTCCCTTACTTACCTGGCAACCTTGCCACCTACCCCGAACTAGACCCTTCTAAAAGTCATTGGAAAACTCTCGGCGGCCGGATTGTATATATTTATTTATTCATACAATACATACGAATTCACTTTTAATGTCACGCAAAGCCGTTCGTCTGTCCATCACAAGCATAACATGTAGGACAACCGCGCGGCCACGTGGCGTAGACAACCCCTGATACGACACTACTGTTGACATATCAGTATGGCGGCAACCGCAACGCACCTATCACTCCCCCCTTCCCCTCCAATCTCCTCTCCAGCTGACGTCCGTCCCTTTCAATTTCCCTGACTTTCGCACATTGCGTTCCAATTTCCGTGACAAAGCCCATGTGGAAATGAGTGCCTAGTCAAATCGATTGCCGGAGCTCATATCCAAGTTGTATCACAAAAAAAGTAATATTTGACTTCTCGAAATTTAAATGACTAATTATCTTGGCTTAGGAATCTTACCCCTGTTTTGACCAAATGAAAAAATATATAATAAGACAAAAAACTCTTTCACACATTTTGGCCGTCTTTTTTTCCACCAAAATCCCAATTGATATATTAATGACATATAATATACCTTCTTTTGTATTTCAGGACAATTTCAGTAGCATTTCGTTGGTATGATCGCCAAAAAATGCACTAAGTAACATGAGAAAGAGAAAGGTACAGGTCACATTAAAAATTTCAACATCAGAATAAATAAAAAATGAAATCTTCTCCAGAACAAAGACCTATAATGTTAGTATGGCCAAACAGATATATTCCTCAAATTCTGTTTATCGCTAAATTTTAAAATTATAATAGCGGCTCAGAGATTCAACCGTTTGGGGACATGGGACCCAGAATGGTAAAAGAAAGTGCTACGGAAACGCTCAAGTTTACCGTTGCCTCATCAATAATTTTCTAGGTAATTTGAAATATGATACTTTTAATACCCCTGCTCCTACCCAATCATATAACAATCACTTAAAATTCTTCAAATGAGAATCCATTCGTATGGTCCACATAAAACCAACATGAAATAAATAATGGGAATACCCTTAAAGGACTTGATATGAAATAAAGATTAAATTACGTCGCCGTTAAAAATCATTGAAATAGAGCAAAAAGGATCTTCCGCGTTGACACGATCATCAAGGGTTATTTACTGGAAGGCAGATTTAGATTTAACATAGACTTCGGTAGGTTTACAAGTAATATTTCCTAATCACCGCAGCTCGTTATTTTTTACAAGCAGGATAAATGAGGCTCGAAAAATCAATTTTCGTGACATATTGAGTTTGAAACAGAAATTTTCATCTTAATATTATGAAGGTGCAAGAGTGGAGTCTAGCCAACATTTACACGTATCTCAACATTGACTTTCTCAAATGTAATTTCTAAAAGGCACAGTATTTTCTCAGACGCAATTTTTTTGGGATAAGGGTCAAATGTTGACAAGAGTTTCCTTGGTGCTCTCAAACATTTTCAAGATATCAGAGTGAGTTTTAAGCACGTGATACGTGAAGAAAAAATCAATAAAAATTAAACAAAAAATAATTTAAAACACGATTTTTTTTCAAAAGCAGTATAAATTGCACTAAAGAGTAAATAAAAAGCTATTATTGAATATTGCATTGCCATCAGAAACAAGTGTGGACATTTTCAAGCCAATCCGACTATAGAGAGTGGGATGAAATCTAATTACAGGATTCCATCGATGAAATCGAAAAGTAAGTTAAGACAAATGGAGTGAAAAAAACGATCGGTTGATGGGAAGTTAAGCGTCCTGTTAATTCGTAATAATTACTGAAACAAGGGCAATGGTTTCAATTCTAAGACCCAATACATTTTATCAGTCCCTTTCTTAGGGTGGAGAAAGTAAATAGGGTCTAATCAAGACCTATTACCCTTCAACATATAAATGAACTCTTCTCAAACACCTCCATCCGCGCCAACCACATAAACTTCCCTAGATCACGGATTTTAACATTCTGTACCCCTTCTCTGGCTCTATCCACAACCTCCGCGTCTTTTTTACTTCTTTATTAATAATAATACTTATTACTTCATATTAATTAAAAAAGACACATTAAGCATGTAAGGAGCTTATGTAACCTAGAAGGTGGACCTGTGTTTAGGTTACCATCATTGTATAATAATCTCCCATGCATTGGTTAATAAATAGCGGAAAAAATGGCATGTACTAATATTAACAAAATTAATATCTTATAAAAGTATTTCTTCAATTTTAGGATAAGTAAACAGCCAATTATTTTTACATTTTTTTAAGGAAAATATGAAGATTTAACCCAGGTTTCGGTTCGGTAATTCGGGTTTGGAGACTCATGTTAACTCAGTTTGTGACAATGACAGAGGAAAACTCAGCCTTGGAGTTGGTACTTCTTCACTCCACCTTCTGCGGTTAACAATACAGGAACACAGAACCCGCACCTCCATTTACAGAAATACAACCTGTATTTCTGTAAATAGAGATGCGGGAGGTTTTCCACAAGTTTCCTCTCCTTAACTACCATCTTTAAAACTACCTAGTCTCTTATTTCTCTCCTTCCAAATCACCCTCTTCATTCTGCTCCACACCCACATCTCGAACGCCTCCAGTCTTCTTTCGCCCCTTTCCTAAGCATTCGAGTTTCCTCACCGTTAAGCACATTCCCGACTCTTACCTAGAGTTTTATTTACACTCTTACACAACGATTCCATCATCAAATCTTTCCTATCCATTCAGGCCTAACGTGCAAACCTCTATCCTATTCCTAATACCCTTACTGCTGTATCCGTTTACCTCTAATGTGTTCCCTTTGCTGTTCACATAGCTGAAGCTCGGAGTCATCCAATGCTAAGCCTCTTGTTTCTCCCTCTCGAAGCATTACGAAGTCGCAGGACCTTTTACGTCGGTATGAGATATTCCGTATTCTTCACACTGCTTACCTTGCAAGATAAACGGACCAAAACCAATGGAACTTCGCAATGTAACCTACAAAGCATTTAAGGATAGAAAATATATTGAGAAATATAAATTTGACCGTAAAGTAAATGGTGTAGTATTCAAACTGAACATTAAAATTAAATGCTTCGTAAAAAAATAGTATAAAACGGAGAAACTCCGTCGCCTCAGATTTTAAACGCTTTAACTTCATTAAAAATGCAAAACATTGAAAAGGCAATATTAGATAATAATGTTACATACAATACCAATAAGGAAACATTCAATTAGACAACGCACAAGTATCTGAACATTAATACATGAAAAAAGTTAACAAAGAGAGCAGATACACAAACATAAATGAAATAATCATTGATAGTAAAAATAGAAAATACTATAACCGAAATTTTTATCAATAAAATAACCCTACGGCGATTGAGAGTGATTTACGATCCAAAAATAGGATGTTGAAGAATGAAAGAGTTAAGGTAGAGTAAATAATTCATCAGAAACCATTATCATGTATTTCTCGCGGGATTTTATTTCGAGAAGATTATGACATAAAAACCCTACTTTTCGAGGCATGAGAGTGAAGGGACTTTGAAGGGTAAAGGGCCTAACGGATAACATGAACTGAAAACAAAGAGAACTGCATTACCTCTGATCCTATGACCCTAACATCTTCCTCAACTTAGTGGAAAAAATCTTTTAATGCTCTCAAAATCCACGCCATATCCGATCTTTTCCCTTAATTTTTCCATGTAAGCAATTCATGCAATGCATGATTCCCAAGATGGCGCCGAGGTGCAATACACGCGCTCGAGTCGCTCCGCATTTATACTGTGTTTCAGTGATCAGTTTTATTCTCTTTGTGAACATTTCTCTGCATTTATGTGCACGTATGTTACCAGAAGCCCATCCATCAACAGTGCCTTCTGGGGATCAAGTGTTCTTCAGTTACAGGAAGTTTTATTTTCCGGCCTTGCAATCGAGTGGTCTTGCTGTGTTCCCCGACGTCTCGTCATCCTCGTACCGGCGATCGCGTGGACCCTTGCGGCCACCAATCTCCCACCCATATCCTGTTCGCGGAGTGCTTATTTTACTTGTTGTGCTTTTGTGTGGTGATGTGGAAATTAACCCTGGTCCTTCCCCAAGTGATCTTTTTCGAGTATACTACCAAAATGTTAGAAGCATCAAAAATAAACTCTCGATATGTGATTCTCATGCTCACGAACTCTCTTGTTTTGATGCTATTGCTTTCACAGAAACGTGGCTATCTTCAGCTGTTAGCAACAGTGAGTTGTCTTTCTCTGACTCGCATAAAATTTTCCGCAGGGATAGATCCTCTAGAGGTGGTGGTGTACTCCTCGCTATAAACTCTAACTTTTATTCAAAGCGTCGCAAGGACCTGGAGACGGGATGTGAAATTGTGTGGTGTGAAGTTTCTCCTTCTTCTCGCAACCGTGGGAAATCGAAAATTTTAATAGGGTGTTTCTACCGCCCCCCATCAAGTGACATCACAATATTAGAAAATTGTTTGGACTCAGTTCTTAGTGCTGTGAAGCTTGGTGATGTTATTCTTTTGGGAGATTTTAACCTATCAATCCGTTGGGACTCCCCAAATTGTGGCCATCCGCTCAATGTCCACGATCGCTATTTTCTTGACCATTTCATAGCTGGCCTTCAACTCTCTCAATATAATCTTCACCATACTCGCGATTTGGCAACACTGGATTTCCTTATTTCGTCTCTTCCTCCAGAAGAAATTACACCGGGGCGAAATATCTTTGCTTCTGACCACGAATCCCTCGATGCCGAGTACCGTTTCTGCCGTTCGCGGACAACCCGTGCACCTCCCAATGGTCCTTTGTTTCCCCTCCCTGCCTGGTCAAAAGTTTGCTGGGAGGACATCAACCGCCGCCTCGACCTCATCCCCTGGGGCGTTCTATCGTCTTTATCCCCTGAGGAAGCGGTCGACTACCTCTACAGTGTTATTGAAAGTGTCATTAAGGACTGTGTGCCCAAGGTAAAACGCAGGACCAGAAAATTTCCTTCCTGGTTCAAGCCCGAGACCTTGCGTATTCTTGGAAATAAGAACCGCGCATGGTACCTGTACAAATCCTGCCCAAACGAGTATACCCTTCGCTCATTCAAAGACCTGCGTCGCTACTCAAAGGTCCTCATTCAACATGACTATGCTGAGTTCACCCAGAATGTCACTTCATCCATTACCACCAACCCAAGAAAATTTTGGTCATTTGTAAATCGCCGCCGCAGTAAACCTAGAATCCCTGGAATAGTTTCTTACGGTAATGCTAATGCCGTTGGAGAAAACAGGACGACCCTCTTTCTCAAATTCTTCTCTGAATGCATGACGCCCCTCTCTTCCCCACCTCTCACCCATGATCACTTCCCTGCACCCATTTCAAGTAATTGCCTCTCTGAAATCCGAACCGACCCGCTTGAAGTTCTTAAATATTTACGCAAAATTCCCCTTCAACGTTCATCAGGCCCTGATGGCCTGAGTCCGATATTTGTTCACCATTGTGCTGAATCACTCTCCATTCCTTTAACTTTGCTTTTAAACCGATGCTTTTCCCTTGGCATTTTTCCACCACAATGGAAAACTGCTAATGTTATCCCCATTCATAAATCCGGGCCAAAAAATGTTGCATCAAACTATAGACCCATCTCCTTACTTCCAGTTCTCTCTTCTGTTTGTGAAAGAATAATCTTAAATCGACTATACTACTTCACCTCCCCTCATCTCTCTGATAATCAACATGGTTTTCTTCCGGGTCGCTCATGCATGACCAACTTATCCGTCTTTCAGCATAATGCCATTAACTCCATTAATAATAAATCACAGTTAGACACCATTTTCCTGGATTTTTCCAAAGCTTTTGACTCTATCAATCATAGCCTCCTCCTCCACAAATTAGGTGAACGATTTAATATTTCTGGTAATTTCAAAAGTCTCCTAACTAGCTTCCTCAACAATCGAACTCAAAGGGTTATTCTTTCTGGCTCATCTTCTCCTTGGTCTCCTCTGACATCTGGGGTTCCTCAGGGGAGTGTCCTTGGTCCTTATCTGTTTAACTTGTATATTGATGATCTTGCCTCTTTGCTACCTTCTTCCCAAGCTCAAACTCTCCTTTATGCTGACGATTGTAAATTGTTCAAGGAAATTCAAAAACCATCTGATTGCCAAGACCTACAAGATGCCTTACGTCAGACATCGAATTGGTGTAATGTGTGGAATCTTGCATTAAACCCAGATAAATGTAGTGTGATGTCCATTTCCCTAAAGAAGATAACTCATCAATTTGACTACAGTATTTTTAATCACTCGCTGAAACGTGTATCAACATCTAAGGACCTAGGCATTATCACTGATGATAAATTAAATTTTTCTCCACACATACAATCCATCAAGTCTAAAGCAATGTCCCTCTTAGGACTCCTGTTCCGTTTCACTGAAATTAAAGACCCCCAGGCACTTCGAACTTTTTTTTCATCTATCATTCTTCCAATTCTTACCTACTCTTGTCCCATTTGGTCTATCTCTTCACAAACCAACCTCTCATCCCTGGACTGTGTCAGCAATTTCTTTGCCAATATAGTAAAAAATAGAATACCGCATTTACGCAACATGTCCACTAATGCTATTCTCTCCTCCCTCTTCATCCCTAATCTCACTACCCATAGGCTCACAGCTGATTTAAAACTTATTTATAAGATTCTCAATTCCACCATCGACTGCCCAGCATTGCTCTCTTTTATCAATTTTAAAGTTCCACCCCGCCCTACCCGTTCTCATCCCCTAATCCACATGCCCATTCCTAGACTTTCACTCACTAAACGTTCGTTTTTCTACCGCATTACTTCTGTGTTGAACTCACTCCCTCCACACATCGACCCCTTTGCACTTCCATTGAAATCCTTCATAAGCCTTTCCCTAACCTATCTGTCACCGAAGTAGTCTGTCACTGCAGTTTCTTGTTGTCCTTTTGTTTTTGTAAATGTAATTATTGTTTTCTACATGTTATATTGCGTCTTCGTCCTCTAATTTATGTATTGTTTCCTGGCCACTATAAAATGGCATATGCTGTATGTGGTTATATTTCTTTAAAATAAAAAAAAATAAAAATAAAAATAAATACTCTTTATGGGCGTTATGATTTTATAAACCAGCAGACAGGACCTTATAAATTAAATTTAAAACGACGTTATCATTATAAAACACAAATCCCTCATTTTACAACTTAACATTACCTAGAAAACTACGCAAGCATCATAGCTATTCATAATCCGGAATAAGGATAGTGAAGCATGCTCAAGGGGAAAGCTATGAATCGGTACACTAATCATAATAGTTTAGTCGTGGATTTCTAGTCAGGTAGAGTATTTTTAGGTATACATGATACACAAAATCCCTATTTCTCTGAATTTAAAGATGATATTCTAAGGCCTTACAGGGTCGGGTTTCCAACACCGCGACGCTATCCACAATTTTCACAGGTGAGAGGGAAACACATTTAACGCTCTTAAAATCTCTCACCCAGACCACGGGTAAGAGCCCGTTTTCCTTCATTTCCGCAAGTAAACGATCCTCTAAGTGCAAACCTCCTATTCTCGACTCCTATTGTCCTTGTATCCTTCTTTAGTTAGTCATTCCAGCGCATTCTCGGTCTTCCTAGCGGCCTTTTACTTTCTGTTTTTCCTTTTAGAACTTGTATTATCTTTTCCTCTTCACTTCTCCCTTGGACGAGGCCTATCTCCTGCTTCTGATGACTCCCACGATATTTGGTTCTTTATACAGTTCTCTTAACTGCTTGTCTTATCTCATTCTCCATGTTTCTCCCTTTTTAATGGGATTAAATATTTATTTATTTATATATTCTTCGCTTATTCTATGTTTTCAAAGTTAATGGGCTTTTTTTGCGATTTTTTTGTAAAATCCCACACTTGAGAACCATTTAAAAAATATCGGCAGCACTATTGTGTCATAAATACAATTTTTTCTTCTTCTTTCCAACATATTATTTTTAAATAGCTTTATGAGGCTCTACGAAGAAGAATTTACTATATTTAACGCTTCATCATGTATTTCTGACGTGGAATACAGTTTTTAGACGTACGTGATTCGTACAATTGCCGTAACTCTCCAACTGCTCAAACTTGGATTCATGAAAAGGATGGTAACAAGACAACTTAAGGTTCAACAGGAACATTAAGAGAACACAAAGAAATCTCCGGTGGCTCTGACAGCTTTTCCAACTGAGACAGAAAATCTTTTAACGTCTTTAGAATCTCTCATTCTCACCGCAAGTAAGCGCTCGTTTGCCTAAATTACCCACGTAAACAATTGGCGAAACAATTACGTACGTACTTTATTGGAAATTCTGAGGGTCTTTCTAACGAGAGTGAAATTTTTCTTTGAAATCGCGTCTATGTTTACCACCTAATTATTTATACGTAATTAATGCAAGTTTTCTATTTCTAATCAAATAGTATCAATAAAATATGACAATCGTAAATGGTAATACAATATAATAAAGAAGACTAAAAAGAAAAGTACAAAGAAGAATAAGAAAGAAAAATATCGTCGCATAGGGCGAATTTTCGATATTTAATTCTACGTCACAAATTTCTGGAAAGGAGCATAATTATTAGATATAAATTACTATTTCGTTGTCGTTGACCGCTTTTTCAATGCTTCAGAAATCTTATGGAGTTTTTAGTAATATTCCCGACTACCAAAACTCCACAACCTTTCAAGCGATATAAATTACATATGTATAACTGACCTAAACCTGTAATTGCTCAAGCCCGGGATGTATTAGAAGCAGGAAAACACGGCATTCTTAGTCCTAACTGGATAATTAAGTGGAAACAAAGAGGGCTGCGGTGGCACTAACGGCTTTCTCAACTGAGACAGAAAATCTTTTAACGCCTTCAGAATCTCCCATCCGCACCGCGAGAGAGCGCCCGTTTGCCTTCATTTACCCATGTAAACGACCCCAGTAATGCCCGGCGTGCGCGTTACGGTCGGAGGGGGGCCCCGCGGGCAGGCAAACGCCGACGAACCAGCGGCAAAGCGGCGGCATTTGGCCTCCTTCCCTCCCGGGGACAAGCGACGACTAGGCGCGTGCTGATGCCCGCTCCATCCTTGATTGGAATTGGCCCCTCGTTAGGGAGTGCGCTAAGCGTTTTCTGATTGGCACGGGACGAAAGTTTACGCTCATGCCATGCGCTCGCTATCAAAGGGTATTCGTGAGAGCCTTTTAGATGGCGAGAGATTTCTTCGAAGCGAGGGAGGTCCTAGGGGAAGGGCATTAGTATTGGCGGTTAAGGGAAGCACCGAAGTCGTCGTTAGAGAGGCGATACCAGCATCAGACCCTCGGGAAAGAATGAGAGGAGTATTTCAGGGACTCTCGTCAAGGTCCTGATTGTGTCCCGCTGAGTGATCCTTTAGGGAATTCAGGGTTTTTTCCGACCCAAAAAAAAATGGAAGCACGGTGCCCCCAGGGTGTCGCAGCCTCAGGGACCAGACGCGAAAAGCCAAACCTTTCAATTTAAATCGATGGAAACTGAATAATGAAAAAAATAAAGCTTTTAAAAAATATACAGAAATCGTTTAAGAGATAACTTCATAAGGATAAAATGCCCAATCCGCAATACATATTCCTAGACTGCAGCTTTAAGTACGACATTTATTTATATATATTTATTTATTTTCATACCACCGAAAACGGCACATACCGGCCTTTTACATCGGGGTTTTCAACAAATTGAAGAATTACACGTACATAAACATCCATGCCATGGATACAAGCAGGCTACCCAGGCGGAAGTCGAACACGCAACTTCTGCATTGGCAGGCGAGGATTTACCCCGCAGACACCGAGGTCGGCGTCTATTGTGCGTATCTAAAATTAAAAAAATGGTATATTGAAAAATATTAAAATAAAAAATCGGAGCGAAAGACGCATTCTGTAGACTGATTCTGTCGGTAGTGTATTTCCAAAGAGGATTACTCTCGAGAGAGATTTCTGAGAAAATATAAATGAGGAATATACCAGATGCTCAAACGCCATACTTAAAGTTACATCAGTGAAAATTGAACATGGAAAAAAATCTTGAAGCTTTTCATAGGTATGAGGTATAACTGAATGAGTGAACAGTCCGCTCAATTCTAAACATCCTTTCCCCAAGCATACTCAATGTGCACGTATTGGAAATTAAGAGTGATGGCCGATTCATAAGAGGACCCCGTCAATACCGCAGAAACGGACTGATTTTAAGGGGCACTGCTTGCTTGAAACTTGCTTTAACACCTTGAGTTTTTCAGAGTACATAGAGAAAAAAATTAATCAAATTTATAATTTATATGAATAATATAATTTTAAAAAAATTTTCACTGTCTTAAAGCAAGGCGTTTGAACATCAGAGATATTCCTCATTTATATTTTCTCAGGAATCTCTCTTGAGAGTAATCCTCTTTGGAAATACATGACAGGGTGTATCAGTATGCTAGGAATGTAAGCTGCAGTAGCTGCAGTCTAGGAATATGTATTGTGGATTGGGCATCGTATCCTTATAAAAATTAATCAAATGTAAGTACGAATATTTAACGGGTCATTTCTCAAAGACAGAAGTTTTATACTTGGACAACAGGTAAATTCTGAAAAGAGTCTATGCCCTAATAACGTTGGGAGACAAAACTTGAAATTTTCAGGATAATTATGTTTAATATAGATTATTACGTAACATTCCGAGATTTTTTTAAAATACACGACCGGTCGTACGGGAGCGATAAATCCTTTTATATAAAAAATGTCACTGCTGGAATAAGACTGATATCAACCTGGTGATACTTCACCAGAGAAATTAATCACTGAGTAAAATGATTTCGAATGATGAGAGGAGACAGTTTTATGAAAGTATTCAACGATTACTGAGCAACTCCTAAGATATATCTTATAGTTCAGCATTTTCCATCCACTCGCACAAGCTTCCAATGAAGCGAGCGACTCATCCTCTTTACTTCAACGAGTGATTGAAATCTAATGGATGTATGTAGTATGCTTCTACATCACCTGAGATAAGGCACCTATACTTAAGTGAATTCAGAAATTGCCCACCTCCCAACCTTCGTCGGCCAAGAGACTGCTGGATGAACACATCTCTTTAATGCAGCGTCGCGAGTGCTTTGAATGCATCCACACGGTGAGAGGTAAGAAGTAATGGCATCAACCAGCTATCTGGCCTCATCCATTACACGTAGGTATACCTACCATTCACATTATACGGATACGCGGTCGGGATAAAATTTTAGACAGAAATCATTACGGTGGCACGCAAAACGTTCTACAAATCTTTCCTCCTGCATATTTTCCCACGGTAAACTGCATCAGAGAAAATGCCAGGAGTAATTTTTGAATCGATCCATTAAATTATGCATATGCAAATGAGAGGTCAAATTAATATTCGCCCGAGGGACGCCAGATGTTATCATGGCGTTCGTGTTATTTCAGTAAACAGTAACTTTTTTTCCTTCCTCACAGATGGGACGGAAAATATCCAATCCCTAGGATTTAACAATGCTTGCAAGTTTTTTTTCCTAGAATGATGTTCATTTTGTGAATGCATTACATTTCTATCCATACTGCAAGAGCTAGAATTATCATGCTCTCCCTAGATTACACCAAAAGCCACGGTAGATGGAAACAAATAATGATTCTTATTCATTAGATATGGTAGAATAGTCAAGGGACTGAACTCAGAAGAATGGGTTGCTGAATCTAATCGAAACTAGTGATATCAACTCCTAGTAACATAAAAATCAAATTCCTATCACAATAAAATTACTGATTCTTTTAGTAGTTCAAATTATATCACTACACCATTCTCCTGAGTGTTTTTTGTAACGTACTTAGGACCGAAAGATGGCTTCATAAAAATTTTTCTCGAAAATTAGGATTATCTTCTGTATTATTTCTACTGTAAAGATACCTTTTTCTCAACTTATACGCAACCAAACTCTACAAATGAGGTACCAAAATACACAGAATTTATCAGAGAACATGCGACGGTACATCTTACTTCCTAAATATTGCTATTGTTTCCTAAAATTGGTTTTTATATCATTAAAAAAAAAAAAACAAAATAAAAACGGTAAATATTCCTGACGTTAACGGCGCACAAACTGATACATTTGTTCATTTGCAACAAACAATATCTCGCATTCTTTAAATAACTTTTATCAAAATTCGGCTGATTCCACATTCAAGTCTCCTGTTGATACGTAAGTATGAGTCATCATATGCGTTTAACAGAGGATAATGTAATTACTTCCAATGTTGTGTTTAAAGAGGTCCTCTGACCTCAATTTGTACATGAACATTCCAATTAAATTTTTACATAAGACCCTGCCTTTTTTCTACATTTTAAAATTAGAAACGCGCCTATCCCTCTGTGGACCTGCATTGAAAAGAGCGGGGGAAGCCCGCTGGGAGCGGGCGCAGCACGCTCGTTTTTCTATATAACTGTAATCTCCAAATCATACAATTATCTTCACACGATCGGGGTTTCACCTTGGGCCAGCATCACTAGTTCCAACAGGGAACTTTATAATATGTAATACAATTTATGTATGAGAAAAACATAAGCCAGATTCTAATTCTCATATGTAACAGTTCCACTAAAGTTGATACCATCACCAGCTGCAGCGTAACCAAAAATACAGTACTTTGTGACGCAAGCAAAAATAATCAATCGCAAAACTGAAATGTTTTCAAACACGCGCATGCGGTAAAAGCCTCGCAAAATTTCTATGAGGACTTTTACGTCTCAATTAAGCATTCTTCACCGTCTTTCATCAAGGGTTGGATCTTAAATATCTCGTCCAACTTGCATACGCCACACGCGTGTGATTATTTTGCTCAATCAATCGATCTGTATCTACCCTCATTTCGAAAGTGAAGATGAAAAAAGGAAGGCAGGAGTCGACCATTTCAAAAATATAAACATTTTCACTTCCGCAACCAAGGGTGAATGATAAGGAAATGTCTTCATTTCTAATGTAAATGGGCGAGGAGTTGTCGATTTTGTTCGGAGATATCTCGATCACGCCGAGAAATAATATGAAGAAGTGTATAACCTAAGCGATATGACGCATTATGCGACGATAGAAGCACACACTTATCGTAGCCCAAAATCCAAACATAAAATAAATATCCACGTATTATTTAACACATGCTTATTCTTGCCTTTTATATCTAAAGATTATCACGCGATAAACTGTTCCGTATTATCTACGGTGGGCATCAAGGTGTTAACAGTACCAATGTGTTGCCGGCCTCGGTGGCGGCGGGGTAAAGTCCTCGCCTGCCAAACCGAAGGTCGCGGGTTCGAGTCCCGCCTGGGTAAGTTACCCTTATCCAGGGCATGGATGTTTGTGATTGTTAAATGTTACCAGCTCCGATGTAAAGGCCGAACAGTGATGTTTTCGGTGGTGTATGAAATAAATAAATAAATAGCATACTTTATTTAAATTTTATGTTCGTTTCAAAGAAATTAACAGATGCGAATAGTCGATACTCTTTACGGTGTATTTTGTGAGAAGTAATAGACAAGAAACTTAGTTAATACCTATCTCTCTCTATGATTAAAAATTAAGCAAGCACTAACCAGTTCATTTATAAATACAACAAATTTAACAAGTAAACGTACATGAACAACCATATCCTGGATGTCCTACCCACGCGAGATTCGAACACGAGACGTCATGTTCGACAGGCGAGGACCGCCACCGAGGTTGGCAAATATTTTTACCTATAGTAATTGCAAATGTAACATTTATTTCAAGATGAGAAACGTAATTCAACAAGGTAAAATGGTAAAAATATTTCATACAGGACAGAACATGAGGAGTTCACAACTGTGTGCGAAATATGCCTCTAGATAATATTTTACAAATATCTCCTCGCGAATCCCATTGAAAGCGAGTAAACGCTGCCACGATCTTCATGACGCTGTACATTTTCCATCGATCGCAATTTTAGCACCAACGAGGACTGAAAATGCATTAAGTCGAGGGAGAGACAAAACATGCTAACGACCAGGTTCCACGTTACTCACAGTCGTCAGTGCGAGACGATACAAAAAGAACTAAGTTATCACTGAAAGCAACTTCGCTTTTAGCAGATTAAAAATCAAAGAGCATATCATGGAGCCGGCTGGCACGTAAATTGCCAGATCCCAAGGGATTCCTGAAGCCTTCGATCCATGGAACTTTTTTCTCGCCGCATCAAACACGAAAACATTCCCTCAGGGGGAGGAAAAAAATTCAGCTTAGCAAGCACCACTATCTCCTCAAGAAGAAGAGTTTGTTGAACAGGACTAGGAGAAATGCTCGAAAAAATAGCTCACTTTTGATGAATAACGGAGGAAATTTTTCAACGTGAGCGTTATCTTAATCTCTGATTTTATTCACTTCATCTTAGACTAGATTTGATCGATTAACAAGAATAAATTGTTACCATAAATGTCACAGTACCTGAATGAAGGAAAGAAAAAAAATTCCATGCAAGCATTCTCAACATACAGCCTTATCTAAAATTTATTATTTCGATGATTCTCTATGCATCATTCCCACTTAAAACACGTTTTAAGCCGATCACTTCATTTTCGTATTATTTTTCTCGGGCATACCGGCATTGATGAAGCATGTCTTTGACCAGAAACTCATAACCGATGACCAAAATGGAGAAAAACCTAGGTATTTATTTTTACTTTTCTACATCTTTAAATAAAATGCGTGGTATTTGGTGGGGTAAGTTGAATCGACAACCGTGCATGTAAGAAAATAAATATGAAAAAAAATTAAGGCCATTTATTGATAACGCATATAAACATGTAAATACAGACGAAGAGACGAAAGCTATTACGTTGAACTACTACAAAAGATGACATACGTTACTAAGTGCCCGTAATACAAACGGGCGCATCCGTCACCATAGTGGCCTATTCTCGAAAAAGATGAGATCACATTTATTGGTAAATAGTAGGGGCTAAATAAAAATCTTTAGCATTATGAATGCTAAGTTTTTAATGATAATTCACTCAGATCCACAATTATAGGTATGGCATTTTTCAAGTACTTATATACGTAAAAATAACTGTATTACTATTTTAGATAAAGCAACTGACTTACTAATTCCCTCACTCATCTACTCAAGCCCTAATTACTGATGATTATGACATGAAATAATTATGTCTTGTACTTATGATTCCACGAATAGACTCGATAACAAGGTAAGAGTAATTAGAAAGAAATGTAAGAGAGGATTTTTTCGAGAAACAACGTAAGGGATATAATTCGTTGTTTCGGGCGTGACTTCATGGAATCGACTTAACATTGTAAAATGTAAAAAAATTGTAATTCCACATAAATTTAATACTGCACGATCTAGATTTCGATGTAGCACGCAATCATCTGGTACGTTTGCATCGAAGACGACTCTATTTATTCTCTTCTTCAAAGTTTTTATACTTCATACTGCATGAATAGTTTGCCATAAATCAAAATATTGAAGAAACTCACAAAAATTTACTTTGTATTTACAAAAAATGCAAACTAGTGGTGATACTATGCGATACGATTTTAAAACATTTACAAAATCACGATCAATAGGAACGTTAAGGAATGTTTTTGGGTGAAAATATTTTAAGTGGGTAAACTCTTTTCGGGATTCCCACCGGGTTAATTCATCCATAATAGCCAATGCTTCAATCTTCGACTCGGGGCTCATACTTAGGGCTGCTGAATGTTGTTCCGAGAAGAGTTTACCCGCATTGTTCGCTGGAAAAGCATCAAATCATACTTCAATAATTTTAAGGTTTGTTTTTAATCCAGTAATTACGACTCAAAATAAACAAATCATTAATGATACGAGCAAGAAACCATACGGGTAAACGTGGGTTTTCCAATTACAATTTTCACCAGCTACAAATATATATTTATGAAAGTTTTCATCTAAAATTGTTATATAAATATAATAGCTTAGCGAATGGACGAACATTGTGTTAATAATTAAAGCTGCGTAACATTAAATTGTTAAGTACATGCTCGTCGACATGCCACTCACTCGATATCAAAATAAAAAATCATCGGTTTCCATTAACCCTACATGAATGACTGCTTGTTAAGTTGAGCCAGCCGGAAATAAAAAAATTCTTTTTCGGAAAACCAAGCTAAAAAAAAAAGAAATACGAAGTCCCCACACATCTCCGGAGTAACGCGGCTGGTTTACCTTGGAATTACGAGCGGTGATACTCGTGAAGCGCGAGAACTCGAATTGATCTTGGTAAATGATAGGAGCCATTCAGCCGTCACGGGTGGAAATTCGAAATCAATCACTGAGACGACGACGCAGTTTTGATTCCATTCGCGTCGTTTTGAATTTCTCCGCTGATTCATTATTTCAGCGGAGCACGAGATGGAATTCTCGCAGGATGATGCCGACTACTTCACTTTCATTACTTTTTTATCCGCGGATCGCAAAGACCATAACTCCGTCACTAAACACATTCGTATCGAAATAAATACTTGCATTAATTCCATTATTATGAAATTTAATTACGACCTAAGTTGAAATGTTACTTCCTCATGAAATCAATGGTTTTCTAATTATTAGTGAAATCGTGATATCATACATTAAAGAGTTAACATTGTTGTATTACCACCATAAACCACACAGCTTTTAATAAAAGACTCGAACAGTTTCAACCATTTCAGGCCATCATCAAGAGGTGAAAATTCGTGAACAATAATGACCTAAAAAGATTGAAAACTGTCGAGTGTTTTTATAAAAACTGTGTGGAATACAGAAAAGTTTACTTTTTAATCTATCTTACCACATCATACTGAAACCTAGGCCGTAATAAATTTTATGATCGTGGGAAACCACAAATGTTTATTTCAATATGGAAAAATTCCACTCCTAAACGCTTTATTCTTAGGATTGTATACACATAAACCAGACCAGAACCTAGTATACGCTAAACCAGAGTAAACACCCAGAGTAACTAAAGCGATTTTTGAGTTAAAAATTATCATTTTCTTATAATATCGAACACAAATAAGCACGAAGAAGTTATAATTTCAAACATAAAACTAAACCTGTACTTCACTAAGGGATTAATCAGGGATAAGGGATTAATAATGGATTAATCAGTACAACTGGGTCGGTAAATATGTAACAGATTACATTTTAGATAGGAATATGGGTGGCTTGAGCTCTTTCTAAGCTCAAGTGCTATTTTTAATAAAATATCATTTTTGAACTCAGACCATGATTTTCCTTTTCTGATTAACTTACAACGAAGACCAATTTTATAACCCAACACGGATATACTGAATTAATTAAAACTATACATTACTAACATGAATCAGAGCCACTCCCGCTTACGGTTCCCACAATTACCTCTCAATCATATCCTTTCACGTTGAGCATCCAGTATATGTTAGTGATGCTATTTATAGTATGAATAGCATCGTTAACATACACTGGATATAAATCAACACATTGAAATCAATTTTAACACTGATATAAAATGAAATGAATGGTATAATTTAAATACATGAGAACATACGAGAACAAAATCCAAAGCCGTATTGGAATTCGAGTGCAAATATTGCATTCCAACCTAATCGAGCCCTGTCAATGAGAAGAGCACTTCAGGTATTTGAACGCGTCACGAAGTGATAGGTCGTTGAATAGTGGGATTTAATAACCGTCCAACAAATCAACCTCGTAGAGTTTGCCCGGAGAAGGATTGACTGGATGAATGAGAAGCTGTCAGTCGGGACATTAATTTCCAAGTTTCGGTCTAAAAAAACCCAGACAAGGCCAGCATTTTTCGATTACCGATCACCGGTCGACATGCCGTCCACGTCACCAAGAAGGACTTGTTTTAGTCTCTAGGTTTTAAAGGATTCACTCTCTTAAATATTTGAACCAAAAAACATATCAACTTCTTAGGAATGATATGCTGAAGAAAAATACAATCACATTTGGCAGATAGCCGCCTTCCAACTTTTCCTTTCCGATGAAGTAATTCCCATTCGGTTACTTGTTTCTTATCACAATGCAATATTCAGTCATCAAAAATTTGAGAATTCGTTCCAATTTTCTCTAATTAGGTACATAAATAGCTATAAATGTTCTCAATAGATGGTGTAAGATATAAACTTTGCGGCAGAATATATCTTTAACAGCTCTGGTCAAATTGATGACATGATTCACCACGAAAAAGTACTGAACAAAAATAAAGAGATTTAAAAAAAAACATGATTTAAAAAAACGTATAAAATGCAATAAAAAGTAAAAACAAGCTTTTCATCAGTTGGATAACAAAGCGTGGGTTCTTATTAGGTTCAGATATAAATATTACGTGCCATTTTTTTTACACCTACACAGAGTCTTCTACAATAATTTATAATTGATCTAATCAGCAGCAACGCTTTTATTTCCGAGTGATGATAAACTTATTATTCACGTTTATATGCATTCCATACTGCTTTCGGAAAAAACATGTTTTTTATCATTTTTTATCAAATATGACTTCAGCTATTTAACATGAAACAAAGTAAGCTTCTCGTTGATGCACGTTTTGCACTCATACAGTAATATTTTCACTGACATATGAGCCCCCAAATCGAGTCGCTTTAATTTTGAAACGGACAGTCAACCCCTTCCGAGATACTGATTTTACATGGGTTTTCGGACCCTTCCTCCCCATACCCACAAGGCCACCTTCGCCAACATCTCTTGCAACCACAGAGAAGATGAAAAGCCCTGCAACATCCACAACCACGTTTCCTCAGCATAGCTTATTACCCTGTGCCCCTCGTTACGACAAAAGGGCAGTCTCCTCGGCTTTCTTTCACTGGATAGAAGGGGTCGGAGAAGGATTATTAATCGCATTTCGAGTGCTCACACCTTTCCGGAGATTTAATCCCACAGGATTGCGCAGTGTATATAACGAGATAGAATAGTTGGTGGCTTTTGTTCGAGCACGACCCATGTAATGCGCTTAAGAGAGGGACACAGCCGTCCACCTCTACCGAGTCCCGGCGGGATTTCAGCTTGGGCCATGGAGCAATGCTTTAAATTCACCCCAACAATAATCCTGCGGATAACTTCCAAAGACGTGAAGGGATTAGCCTCTCAGACACAGGGTTCTTGCGTGCAATCAACTGATAGTGCAGTTTCTGCGACATTGTCCCGTCATAGAAGTTGGGTATTAATGATAGCAAAAAATACAAGATACAAGTCATGGGTATTAATACTAGATGCCAAAGACGGAGGAAAAACAGGAAAAAAACTTTGCCCCTTGAATACAATGTACTTACTTAAAAATTGAACGAGGAGAAGGAGAATTTATACCATTGTACACATTTCTGGTGTTCAATCAAGTGATAGTGCAGTTTCTGCAACATTGACCAGTCATGAAAATTAGGTTATAATTACAGAACAAATTTAAAGACACTTCGAATTAAAACAAGCTAATAGTTTCTTAGGTATTAATACTAGAGGCCCGTGATTGAGGGAAAACAAAAAATCTTTGCGGCTTGGAAACAATGTAGGTACCTTAAAAGACAACGAGGTGGAGGAGAATTTAAACCAATGAAATTTGTTTTCCGCAATTATCGAGATATCAAGAAACGAACTATAATACAAACATAGACGAGAAGGGATTAGCCCCTGAGACGGAGGGTTTTTGCGTGCAATCAACTGATAGTGCAGTTTTTGCGACATTGACCCGTCATAGAAGTTGGGTATTCATTATAGCAAAAAATACAAGATACCTCGAACCTAATAGTGTCATGGGTATTAATACTAGATGCCAAAGACGGAGGGAAAACAGGAAAAAGAAATTGTGTCTTCAATACAATGTACTTAAAAATTGAACGAGGTGAAGGAGAATTTATAGCATTGCACAGATTTCTTGCGTACAATCAACTGATGGTGTAGTTTCTGCCACACTGACCAGTCATGAAAGTCAGGTTATAATTATAGAACAAATTTCAAGATACTTCGAATTAAAATAAGCTAATAGATTAATACTAGATGCCCATGATGGAGGGTAAACAAAAGAATCTTTGTGGCTTGAATACAATGTACCTTAAAAGACAACGAGGTGAAGGAGAATGTAAACCTATGAGATTTTTTTGAGCAATTATCGAGATATTAAGTAAGGAACTATAATACAAACATAGACGTGAAGGGATTAGCCCCTTGGACGGAGGGTTCTTGCGTGCAATCATCTGATAGTGCAGTTTCCGTCGCATCGACCCAACATAGAAGTTGGGGTAATAATGATAGTAAAAAATACAAGAACCCTCGAACCGAATAGTGTCATAGATATTAATACTGGATGCCAATGACGGGGGCACAACGTTTAAAAAAAATCTTTTTGACTTGAATACAATGTACCTTGAAGAGTGAGGAGAAAAATAATTCATGCCAATGAGATTTTTTTACAGTAATGATCGAGAAATTTATCAACGAACTCTAATAAAAACAGCCGTGAAGGTATTAGCCCTTAAGACGCAGGGTTCTTGCGTGCAATCATCGGATAGTACAGTTTCTGCCGTATTGACCCGACATAGAAGTTTGATAATTTTGATAGAGAAAAATACAAGACACCTCGCACTGACTCGAACTAATAGTATCATAGCTATAAATGCTGAATGCCAATGATCGATGGAGAAAAAATCTTTGTGCCTTGAATACAATGTACCTAAAAAGGGAAACAGGCGAAGGAGAATTTATATCAATGAGATTTTTTTACAGCAATGGTCGAGAAATTTAGAAACGAACTATAATAAAAACAAGTATATTACAAATACAGATAAGTGAATTTTAGGGGAGAAATTTGTTTTTGTTAATTATTAATATTGCTGAAATTGCCAGCATGGAATAGCAGAACGTAGTAATAAACAATGGGAAAGATCTTTTTAGATATACATAACACATACAAATGGCCGCTGTCACTCGCGAAAAGGGCATAGCCGAATAAGAGGTTGAAAAGTCCCCCCTACGGGATTTTTCTCGGACTTGGAGCATAGGATTTGGGATCAAAAAGGACTAACCTCCCCACACTTCCAGCCCGCTAGAGGCCTACCAGGGCCGGCTAGCTCAAAATTTCGATTTTCACTGTTTTTTAAAAATCTCGGGAGAGAAATCATATTTTTAAATGCAATTTGCGCCATTTACTAGCTTTAATGGAGCAGATGCCCAATTTTTTTCACAACTTTTCAGTGGCATAAGGAGAAATGGCGTCCATTTGAAAATTTCAAACGCTGGTTTTCATAAAATATTTTTAGAGGGCCACAGATATAAAATGTGTTTCGAAGGAGTATTTTAATAACTTTCGTCTAATTTAATGAAAAAGGAACATTTAGGTGGTGGAACACCGTGACAAACAATAAAATATGCGATTTTGGTCGTTTTTGCTGTTTTTTCCATGACCTGTGCTTTTCTCCTTATACCACTGAAAAGTTGTGAAAAAATTGGGCATCTGCTCCATTGAAAAAGCCATCAAATGGCGTAAATTGCATTGAAAAATATGCTTTCTATCCCGAGATTTTTAAAAAACAGTGAAAATTAAAATTTCGAGCTAGCCGGCCCTGGTAGATCTCTAGCGGGCTGGAAGTGTGGGGAGGTTAGTCTTTTTTGATCCCAAATCCTATGCTCCAAGTCCGAGAAAAATCCCGGAGGGGGGACTTTTCAACCTCTTATTCGGCTATGCCCTTTGTCAGTTTTGTAAAATTGTCAATTGTAACTCCTACGGCTAATTTAGACATTGGGTACGCATTTAAAAAAATCGGAGAACCTTCAAACGCGTTTAGAATTTGCCAATCTATGAAATTCCAAAATGCCCCAATTATTTTGCCATTAGAAAGTTTCGGTATGGATAAAAATTGACTTGCTAGGGTGAGTTTCAAACAATACCAGAAGATTTCATTAAATGTTATGTTGGTCCTTAATGACAAACCTCTCGATTCTGCACCCAAAATCCCAATATAATCCTTGATTTGATGTTCTGGACAAGAGAGGGATCAAATCCAAAACAACGAAGAATGTTTCCCCCACTGCATTGATGAATTCTGGTCACATATTACGACGCCACCAACATTTTAAGCACTTAGCAGGAATTGAAAATCATAAGCCTACATTATTATACATTTATAGCGATCACTTCTCTTCACCAAAGACAAAGATTCCTAAAATTACCACTATATAGGTGCTTTTTTGCTATGAACCGGTATCGGAGGATCAAAATAATCTTTTTTAAGCGATCATAGTGTTACTACTATTTTCTGAGAGTGTTTCAGGAAGAATCTGCAATACTTCACGTTGTGGTTGGGGAGACTATTTTAAGCATTATTTGTCTGCAAGCATGAAGTCCTAACTCCTAAGTTGCTGAGCTACGGCAACGGAAACTTTTTTAATGTTCTTCGCAGTTAAACGGTTTTTCTTGAGTATCCTGCCTCCATCATAATTGCCTGAATCAATTAATCTTTGAGATTAATTAAACGAGAGCTTTGAGCGAGAGTCGAAAATACGATTGCGCAATCTCACCCGATTTGAGATTAATTTGAAATAATTATACCTGCACGTTTACGTCCAACCTTAATTATTTGAGGCCCTTAAAAATTCAGAGTATTAAATAAAATGTCAAAAAGGCAGGATACCCAAGAAAAACCGTTTTCATGGTAACTGCAAAGTGCATCCAATATTTCTTATGGGGTTGCTACAGCTCAGTAACTACGGAGTTGCGACCCCATGTCTATAGGACAAAAAATGATTATTTTGTCTCCCCTACCACCTTCTATAGTATTGCAGATTTCACGCAAAAAACCCTTTTAAGTGATGAATTTTACTTCCATAGTTTCCAAAAATAATATTGCTTCATCACGCAACAATATCGTTCTTTGTATTCAAATAGACGATATCAACACTAAAAAAAAAATAACAATAAGACCTTTGAGCGATCATAGTGATACTACTATTTTCCTATAGTGTTTCAGGAAGAATCTGCAATACTTCACGTTGTGGTACGGGAGACTATTTTAAGCATTTTTTTGTCCGTAAGCAGGAGGTCCTACAGTGGGGTATACAACCTGGCTAATTCAAGCGCCAAAAGTTCTTCCGGTGAAAATATATCCTGATGCATCTTACATCAGGGAATTGATGAAAACTCAAATGAAAAGAAGAGTTAGTGGAATTCCACTGATTTATTTTCTTGGTACGACATGTTTCCATCCATAGAGGTCATTTTCAAGTATCCTCTAAGTGACCCAAGCGACCTCTATGGATCGAAACATGTCGTACCTAGAAAAGAAAGCAGAGGTGAGTCAACGAAGTCTTCTCTTCACTTGTGAATATCAACTTCCACATAGTTGAGCCTGATACCATTGAACGAATTGATGAATTCCAGTCGCATACTAACCACTAACATATTCAGTACTTCGCAATAGTTGAAAATCATGAGCCAGCATTTTTAAACAATTAATACTATTACTTTGACTGCTAATTTCCGGGTTCTCCAGCCGCGTCTGTCGTTTATGGTTGACAACAGTTTTGGGAGCCATCCTGCTTCCGTCTTCAGGTCGAAGGTGAGAAGTTTTCATTTGTTGCCGTCTTATATAGCACTGGCCGATCTCCTCCTGTGCGCTGATTGGTCAGAAATCTCTTCCAAACGTTGCTGATTGGGTAGCCGTTGTCCCTGTTGATATTTTGTGTTTTTTGAATTTCAATTGCTTCCCTGATTTTTGCTTCCCTGATTGCTTCCCAAGGCAAATCAGGGAAGCAATTGAAATTCAAAGTTGTTTTTGGCACTGCAATTGGCGTTAAGAATACTAAAGTGGAATGCAATTCTTCTTGTGTGACGACTAGCAATAAGATCTTTGCTCCCGAATAAAGCGGAATACAAACTGGCCAATTGAAACGCCAAAAGTTCTTCCCGCGCTAATATATCCTCGTGCATCGTACATTAGGACATTGTCTTCAAATACAAACTGCTGTGTTACTGGTTCTCGCGCCGAAAATCACCACAGTCTCGTGATCACATCTCCGCGTCGTAATCATAGCCGAGTTAACTCATAATTGATGAGACGTTGGCACGGGTCCCTAGACACGAGATTGCATGCGTAAGTAACAGAATGCGGACGAATATTCATCTCATCCGTTTCTCATCAGCGCCGTCGGATTCACGAATGATTACATGAATTTTGAATTAGAGAGAATTAACTTTTTTTTCAAAGGCTGCCAGGAATGATTCATTAATGTGGTGAATTAAAATGATATTTACTATTTTTGGACTGCATCATTCAATCAACTACGTCACACCATGAATTTGAAAACACATCTCGCAGATTTTCGAAAGACCACTTAAATATTCAAGCATGGACTTTGATACGTGTAATTCGGCGGCAGAAGGTCGACAAAAGATAGGTTATAAGCTAAAACCAGGAAGAGTTTTCACATATGATGTAAGATTATTACAATCCATACATCATTGAATACTAAGGTTTTAATACAGGGTTATTATACAAGAATTTTGCAGTTTTTGACAATGATTTAAATGAAAACATAATGACTGTTTATCTTTTATACTTTTGTTGAATTTGTCAGCTCAGTTTTTTTCCATAATTAATAAATTTCAATACGTGGGCCCTTAGTCGCACGACAAGAGAGAAACCCGGCGTCGACATTAGCCTACTCCTATCGAAAGCTGCCTAATTGAACACGACTTAGTATACAACCCGACGGATGGATTGCTGCACTAGAAGTTCCCTCCTCAAGGCACTCAACTACTAGGTAACTAGTGGGTATCAGGCAGCCTCTGGAAAATCACTGCCGCCCTATCCCCATAGTCTTCTTAAGAATTGCTGAATCCGCACCATTTTTTTACAATAACCCAGAAATGACACAAACTTATGGTGATCCAAAAGTAAAAACCCACACTCCTATTTCGCACGAATGATCGCTCAGTAAATTAAAAGTACTGATGGAGAGTTGAATGATCGATCGTAAACGAAAACCTCATATCCAATGAATAACACAGTAAAAATATATGCAGGGACGGCGCTAGCAGGTGCGGGGATAGGGGCAAACCTTCACTGCGGGGCCCTTCACTTAAAATATTAAACTCTATACCCCATCTACAAACTCGAGCATTTTGAATCCCTACCACTCCCTGGCTAAGTATGTGTTCCCCTCCCAAGTTCAGACTTCGTAATTACGCCGTTATGATACCATCACGCAGTTGAGTTCAAAATAGTATAATACAAATAAAATTTATAATTATATTTATTCATAAAATTATAACGTAAAATAAACATAAAAAGCGCGCTTTTTACTTTAAATTACTGCATTATTATTCCTTTTTCATAACATTATTTTTTGTCTAGCTCGGACTTAACAATACAGTAATAGTTGAAATTGCGTTTTCAAACTATCGTATATTTTAATTTTTTTTCACGAACGCGGGGCCCCCCAAGCGCGGGGCCCGGGGCAGTTGCCCCGCCCTAAGGCCGGCTCTGAATATATGCATAATTATTCCCAAAAACGAAATTCAAGGAAAAGCTATGTCGATGTTTCGATGCTACCATTAAATATTTTCCTGTGTTCATATTTTCTTCGGCTAGAAAATTTACACATCACCAATTCAATTTATTATAATTATATAATCAATTATATTAAAATATATTGCTAAATTAGCTGCCATTTTCTCAATAAGAAGGAAACTGTTATAACACTCAGGCCCACTTCAATATTCGGCACATGAACATAGCATAAAACTCTACATTTGATTTGTAACGCCATAAATTATGTAGAATTAAAACGCACGCTATGATATATAGGAGGAGTTTTCTCTCAAAAGAGAATGAGACACCGAGCAGATAAATATGTCTAATGGTACTCACGAAAGAGACGTGCTAGAGTTTCCATGATTACGCAAGATTGAGCAGACGAAACTATAAAAACGGACTGAAAGGATAAGAAATAAATGAAACGATCGGACTGAATGTTATGTTTACTGAGTCCAGGGGTGCCGACTTACAAAAAATATTGGAGGGGGTCAAACCGGGGACCTTTCTCCGGTAAATTTTATAAGTAGGTAGTGAATTTTAAGTTTTTTTAAGCATTTTAGAAGAGTCATATGATCAACATTAGAACCCTGATCACTCGAATCTCGATATCTGGACACTCCGGGGAATATCGACAAGCCTGATACATTTTTTCCTCACATCTGTAACGAATTTTTGGGGGGGGCTCGGTCCCCCTAAGTCCCCATGGAGTCGGCGCCACTGACTAAGACCCATATAAAAATACAGAGAATAACCTATTTATACCAAGTATTCCTCAAGTACACGACCACTAAGTTACAAGAGGATGCCGTGACCTTCTATACCCTCACTCACCTAGAAATTCCACGGAGCTCTAGATATATTAAATACGTTCGAATTTTTAATCTTAATTTATTTTTCACGAGTTCAGCGGCGTCGCCGGAGGAGTGAATTCTCGTACAGCTCAAGGGTCGATGTGAGTAGTTCTCACATAGGCCATCGTATCCTCACGTACCTCATTCGAGAGAAAAATTTTTCTCACATTATTATGATTATTATTCTTACATTTATTTCATTTCTTCCGCTTCAAAAATGCCTATCCCTGACCTTAATTGTGCGTGCAAAAATAGCGCGGCCTTGAGCTAATTCTTATTCATCACCCTAATGGCCACGTATGCACCTAAGTACGTTCTCCTTTCTTTCTAATTTCCATTCGACTTTTAAATTTTTCGGGGTAGGAAAACGGTTTTTTTTTAACCTAGAGATTTTTGACACACCGACATATGAAAGAGAGAGAAAAAAAATCATATCACTAATGGGACACATCTAAAGAGAAATGGTAATCCACAAACTCGTCACACAAGGTTTTGTTCCCAGCTAACCCGAATCCCCTTAAAAAAAAGTAATAATAATAAAGAAGGAAATGAGACGCGCTTTCAAGCATTACACGAGGGAGTTGTTCTTCTCCCTCTTATTCATCCTCACATAGCCTCTGTACCAATCCTGCCTTTTTTCCCTTCATCCAACCACCACCACCCCTTTTCCTACCCCTTTTTAGCCTCCCGGAGGTGCATCCGGAGTGTGACGTCATCCCGCGCGCAACACTAGCGCCGCCACCGTCTCCTCCCCGCACTACCGCCCTACGGCACGACCATCCATCACTCTCCGCCCCACGCCCGCCGCCTAGCGCCGCTCCGTGGAGCCCCGGCACCCGCCCCCCGGTGCGTAGATGGGGCAGATATATCGCGGATCCGGGGCGACGACACCTAAAGGCCCGCCCCCGCTCTCTCTCTCTATCCCCTCCCCCTCCAAACAACAGACAACCTCACCCCCTATCCTCCCTACTTCGTAACCAAAAAGTAACCTCTTTTTCTCCCCCCTCCCGTTGTTGCTACCTTTTTCCATATATTTTTCAGCCGGAGCGATTCAGAGGCGTTGGGAAAGACGGGACAGTTATTTTTTTCCCTCTTTTTCTTTTCAATGAAGGGTTGAGGCCTTATAACGAAAAAAAACAAACCGCTCCGGCGTGCATGGCAGAGGGTGTTAAGCCTCGTTCGCAAAAACTTAACTCGACTTCACTTAGCGTGAAGACAGGTTTATGGAAAAAAAAGTAAGCGATAAATTAACCCTGAAGAGACGTAAACGTAATTTTCCAGAGCTCTTTGGTCAATAACCGCTATCATCGAGTATAAAAAAATAACGTAGAACCTGGTTAAAAATGACAATAAAATTAAGGTGCGGTTAGGTCAATTTTGACATACCAGCTACAAGAGTTAGGCCTAATAACAAAAGAAACAAATCACTCGGGCAAGCTTGGCAGAGGGTGTTAAGCCTCGTTTGCAAAACCTAAACTCGAATTAACTTACCGTGAAGACTACTTATGGAAAAAGTTAGCAATAAATTACCTCACGAAAGACCTTACCGTAATATTCAAGAGACCTTTGTCCAACAGCGGCGTTCATCGAAAAAGTTAAATTGAAATCTTGTTAAATTGTCTTGTTGGATTGGAATTAAAGTGGGATTGGGCCGATATCGAAATTTCAGCTACAATGGTGGGGCCTAACAAATAAATAAAACTACCTACTCTGGTGTGCATGGTAGAGGGTGTTATGCCTCCTTCGCATAAACGTAATTCGACTTTACTAACGTAAACACTGATTTAAGGAAAAAAGGTCAGCAATAAATTAATGGCGCAGAGATCTTAGCTTACCATTCCGGAGGATTTCGAAAATATTAACGTAGGATCTCATTAAATTGGCGAAAATATGAAGGTGGAATAAGGTCGATTATGATGCGTGAATTTTTTAACGTGTCTTTTCTTTAATTCGCTTTTTAGTGTGTTAATAACTTAAACATCGAATAATATGAGAATATATATTGGAATAGAAAATATAAGTAAACACCACATTAAAAACATCCAGTCATTTTACGCCTTGATAATATCCAGAACCAGGCAGTAATGACAAACTACATGTTCGTAAACTATCGAAAGACCCCTACACTACATTTCACAATCTATGTGCGGCAGTAGCAGTGATTGAATGAGAATTTCACACTTTGGCCTAAGCATAAAATAGTGAAAAGAAAATAAATCAAGATCTCAAGCGACGAATGCCGGCCATCAAATGAACAGACAGCAGAGAACTAGAGGAAGAACACGTTTATCCTGACTGGACAACTTTTTAAAAACTTACCAAAGGAAATGGATTAGTGAAGGGCTGATATTTTCCTATCTCAGGACTCAAGTAATATGAAAGAGAACTGTGTCATGAGAAGTCATGTTACGCCAAGTTCAGTTGTAGCGGACGAATTTTCAGGGAACTATAGACGAAGAAAGGGAGGGATGGAAGAGGAAGAAATAGATAATTGGAAGGAAGAAGGAAAGGACCAAGAAGAAAATAGGATCGTAGTACCATGAAATAGGTGTATATCATAATAAGTCAACTTATGCCGAGTTAAGTTGTAGCGAACGGATTTTCATGCAAACAGACACGAAAATGGGAAGAGCGGAAGGGGAAGAAAGGGAAAATTGGAAGCGAGTAGGAAAAGACAAGGAGGAAAATAGGATTGTAGTAATATGAAATAGCTCTGTGTAATAAGAAGTCCATTTACGCCAATTTAAGCTGCTGCGAACGGATTTTCATGCAAACAGACACGAAAATAGGTAGGAATGGGGGAGGATAAAGAGAAAATTGGAAGGAAGTAGGAAAATAGGATTGTAGTACTATTAAATAGGTCTGTGCAATAATAAGTCAAGTTACGCCAAGTTAAATTGTTGCGAACGGAGTTTAAGGAAACCAGAGACGAAAAAAGGAAGGAATGGAAGAGGAAGAAAGATAAAATTGGAAGGAAGTAGGAAAATACCGGGAAGAGGAAAAGTTAGGCTTGTTTTGTCAGATCCGTCTCGCGATCCGGAATACTACCCTTTTGTCGAGTCGTATCTCTTTACATCATTTCTGTCGCGTTTGTCTTTTTCGCGGAGACAGTGTGTCGAGCAGGATAAAATAATATCCCTCCGAGTGAACTTAAGAGAAGGGGCCGCGCGCGCTCTCTGAACTCCTTCGAGGGAATCTTTTGCTTTTGCGTGTAGCCGACCCGGGAAGACTCACGGGTCCTTCCGATAGCTTTGGCACACTTTCAAAATATTATTGCTCGCCCTCTTTTTCTCTCCCTCGGCGGTGAGGAAAACGGATAACACTGCTGCAGTCTCATTCTCCTTCGCCGCCTCTCCCAGCCGGCGTCTGTTCCCTTCAAAAGTGCCCGGGAATCGTCAGACCCCCCCCCTACTTGAGCCCTTCGAATAACGATTCTCGCCCTCTCGTTTCGCAATCTCCCGCGGGAAAACGAATGGATTACATCAACATACTACTCCGCAAGTCGCCAAGGCGTGTGGCGAGGGGTGTTAAGACACCAGCCTTTAACAAAAAAATAGGAAACGCTCCTTCAAAGTTCCGTCAATCATTTATTAAGTTCTTTCTCGGGTGAAAAAAGTGTAGTAGATTTCGTGAAATCAAAATTAAATCGAATAAGTAAGTAGTTTCCGGCGATACTCAGTGAATTTGCTGAATATTTTGAATCATCACCTTAACTTTGTTCTTCCACGTAGTTTTTTTTATTAAAAAACGACCACGGTTTCGACGGCCTACGCCAAAAGATGACGCTAAAATAAAGACAACGGAATAACAAAGTTTAAGTTATTCGTTGAAAATCAAATCAACTAATAATGACTAGTAACAGCCAGGTGGTGCATGAATGAATTGCGGAAAAGACTAATTTACCATCAATTATCATTATGATGCGAATCGAAAAAGTATTTACAAGACACAAGCTACATCTACATACTACCCCGCAAGCTACCTCAGTTGGCGTGTGGCAGGGGATGTTAGAACACCAGCCGTTAACAAACAAAAGGGGAATGCTGCAACGAAGCTGCGCTTATAATTTATTATTAAGCCCTATCTCATTCGGAAGAAAAATGAATTCCCCTTCCTAGCCGAAGGGCAAAATATATCTCTTAATTTATCGTTTCGATCGGACCTGGAAATATAGTGGGGTTCAGACATGATGTTTTCCGTATCGCTCTGAAAGATATCTATTCTCAATTACTCAAGCAATCTAATCCTTGCGAACAACACAGACAAAAATTTAAGGAGACAAAAATTTTAACTTCAACTATCCAACTTAAAATAAGCTTACCACTGATGCATATTTTGCCTTTGGTTGACTATTTTTTCAGGGATACAAGCTTCCAAACTCGAGACACTTTAATTTTGACGAGGACGATATATTACAGAATGACTGAAGAGGCGCAGTCGTATATGTCGAGTTTTATTAGAAACATTAGATCATGAGAAACGAAGAAAGAACTAAGAAAAATAATAATCGACATCAAAAAGTTTCTATATAAGAAAATGCAACATATCAGAAATATCATTGAAGCCATAAACAGCCAAATCGCTCGCATGTTTAAATTTATGGCTAAAATTCATCATATTGATAAAAAATGAATGATAACTGCGTAATAATAAAATATTATGAGAGATATTGGAAGACGACAATACTTCCGCACCCGATCACTACATGATTTGATGTTTAAGAACAAAGAACTAACAAGATAACGTTTATATAGAGATAAACTTCAATGGGTAAGATGAAATCATAAGCGAGCTTAAGTTAGTAGAAAATAATTCCCTCCCATCTAGTAAAGGATTTCTAATTTTTTCCTCACAAGAGACGAATGCTGACTATTTAAATAACCTTAACAAAAAAGAGGCCTTTTAAAACTATTAATTACCAACTTTTTCTTATATAGCAATTATTACTTTAAGTGCTTATATTAAATAAATACCACACTAGATATAGGGGTGCAATTTCCGCCATTAATCATAAAGAAGAATACGAACAGTTTATGCTACCCTCAATTTGATCACAGGTTATTTAGAAATTTTATTTTAATACCATAAATAAAGAATGCTTTCCAGTTGCATACATGTTATTGATATTCTAGGTATCGACTTATATTCTAGCGCGAAAATACCGTCTCTGGAGTTTGAACTTCGACCAAAAAAAATAATAAATGGATTCAAATAAGAACAATAACCTTTCATATCATAGTTTTCTTAGTTTTTTAAGATTTCCGATTAAATTTTTACAATGCGAATAATTGTTATAAAATCGAGATCGTATTATCCCGCGTTTTTCGGCGCGTATCACAAAGGGATCACACTTAAAGCTAGTTTTCTAAAGAACGTGAAATAATATCGGCAACAAACTTAAACAAAAGTTATGTTAAATAAAACTCTTGGGCTGTATCGCCGCGTCAATTTTTGGGTGGCCCCAACGTTTCCCGACCGATGCTGTTCGCTTTCTCAAGGGAATCTCCGCTTAACATCTGGGTAACGCTGTCTGCACGCCCGTAGAAGTTTTTGACGAACCGCGCAGCCATCCTTTGTATTTTATTCAGTTTGCGGATTAAGTCCTTCTGCACCGGATCCCATATGCTCGCTGCACATTCATCGAGATTCCCTTGAGAAAGCGACCAACATCTGTCGGGACACGTTGAGGCCACCCAAAAAATTGACGCGGCGACATAGCCCAAAAGTTTTTATTTACTATGACGAGTGCCCGCGAAAGATTTAACAAAGAATTGAAGCAAAAGTGCATTTAGCAATGCATCTACATCTACATTCTACCCCGCAAGCGGCCTAAAAGGCGTGAGGCACGGGGTGTTATGACACCAGCCATTTGCACATAAAAAGGAAATGCTCTAACGAAATTACGACTGGTATAAATTAAAGTCCTTTATGGTTCGGGGGGAAAAAAGGAATTCGCATGTCTATCCCTTCCGCAAAATATCTCTCTTAATTTATCGCTTCCGTTGGACCTGGAAATATAGTGGGGCTCCTATATTACGTTCCCCGTGTCGCTCTTAAAGATATCCATTCTCAATTGTTCAAGCAATCTAAGCCTAGCGCGCAGCCTCCGAGTCTCCAGCGGCTTCCAGCCTAATTGGTTTAACATCTGGGTAACGCTGTCTGTACGCCCGTAGCAGTTTTTGACGAAACGCGCAGTTTTCCTTTGTATTTCATTCAGTTCGCGGATTAAGTCTTTCTGCACCGATTCCCATACGCTCGCTGCATATTTCAAGGTGCGGTCGGACGAGTGCGAAATAGCACCTTTCTTTTACTTTCTCATCCAAAAATCTTCCCACAATGCGCTTGACGAATCCTAATTTCTTCAGGGCTATGCCCCAAATATTCCTTACAATTGCTCCCCACGAGAGGTTCGAGGTTATCGTAACTCCTAGGTACTTCACTTCGTCTGTTGCCATGATGTTTAATACGCTGCCCCGGAAATTATTTAATCGGTGAGAAAAATAAAAAGCAGAATAACAACTCGACATATCGACATATATATATTCTTCGTTTTTTTCATTTAATTATTTGAAAAAAAGAGTGAGTTCGGAGAAAAAGGAGGCGGTATCTTGGTAACACGGAGCGCTTAGAGGAGAAGTATCGCCCACCGGGTCTACAGGTGTGCATGGTCTAAGTTATGATTGTTATAAAAGAGGATCCTCAATACGGCCTCTAAATGTGTTATCACCCACCACGGATTTCAATGGGTTTACAAAAGTCGCCACTCGCGTCGCTGACGGACAAAGTGATCCGAATTTCACCAGCAAATAAGGTAATATTAGGGGGTGCTAAGCATCATTTATACACACAATTACGTGATCTATGAAACTCATAACTTTTCAACGCTATACCTCACAATTACAAACATTTTACTGAAAATATTGGAAAAAAAGGATCGCATTGCAATCATCACCGCGCCGCGGATACTTTTGAAAACAGATTTGAATGCGGCCGAAGTGGCAACAGATATCCGCCTTCTACGGGATGGAATTGGGGCTCCTCTATGAAGTATGCTTGATTACAATAGAGGATTTTCAAGAAAAGGCCTCTATAAAGTTTTGTCACCCACCGCACATTTTAATGGGTTCACTAAAATCGCCTCTGACGTCGCTCACGGGCTAAGCGATGTAATTTCCACGGAGAAACACCCTAGCCGGAGCTGTAAACAGAGCTGTTAACCAAAATTTATATTCCTAATGATTACATTTATTATATCAATAGCTTTTCAACCTTTGAAATAGAATGAGGCCTCCTCAATGTAGTCCCCTTGGTCTGAGTTCCTTCCATCAAATAAATGACGAGCGCGTTGCGTGCGCCGCTAATTACTCATCGCGCCTCTTCAAATGATACGGCATCGCATTTCTTACCATTCATCATTTTTTCCCATACGAACGCAAGAGAGGCCATCGAAAATTTTGGCAACAGTTGTACCTAACACCATCTCATGACTCCGTTGTTTTCGGACTCAAAAGAAGCGTCCCACAGCGTCATCAAGCATTGAGTCAGTGCATATTTTTTTATAGAACTGGAAGGATTCGTGATGGAACTAACTTGTGTAGTCAGGAGGGACTCTCATGGAAATAGAGATTAATTAACAAGATTAATAAAAAGTGACGGAATTATCTTTTGTGGTTTTTTTCCCCCTCTATTGAACGAAATCCTTTTCAAACATGATATTTGCACCACATGAAGATGATTCAAAGACCTCGCAACCTATCGTGGAATAAAAATCAAGTGAATTGGAAAACGGGGTCGTTCACTCGAATCCAAAATCACGATTCATTAAAGAGAGTTTCATCTCAATTCAGCCGAGAAGTAAGCGACGACGCCAAACAGGGAAAAATATGGGTCTCATTATTTCTATAACTGTATACATACCTGTGATACATTATCGGATTTTCTACCGGGTGAGTTGCTTTTAGGCCGACTTTTCGATGACTGCCTCTGTCATCATCCTCAGGGCATGACAATCCGAAGATGGTGCCTTCCTGTACAGCGGTCTGTTTCGCGCCAAAAGCTGTGAGGTTCCCTCTGATTAGCTCGTGTTAATTTTCAGCCTTTCTTCCTTGATTTTTCGTAGTTTTTGGGTTCCAACGCAGCCTGAGTCATGGTTGAAGTTTTTTTTTTCGCCGGCACACAAGCAACTCAATAGGTGGAGAGCCCGAGAATATTTCACCCGTATCACACGCTGGAAAAGAACAGAATCATATTATATCACAATCGACAGTATAATAAAGATACAGAAAAAGCAAATAACCAGTGTATTAAATTATGTTAGATCATGTAGAGATTATCAAACAAGCATTTTAATCTAGTCTACGGTCCATCTTCCTTGGTCTACATATCATTGAAGAAATTCTATAGATTGGTATTGGAAAAAGACGAAAATCGATATCTTTGAACCTTAAAAAAAGCTGCTAATGCCGCGTCGAAAACACGCATCTTTTTTAACACACTTTTTTTGGAGCGGAGC